>NW_013953168.1:151176-154341 GCF_001266775.1 Austrofundulus limnaeus
TAGCTTGTTAACTAAATATTTAATTTGTAAGTTAAATATTTAGTTAACAAACTATGACATTTATAAATGTATGAATCATATGGTGAAAAACTGACTTTGAAAAATAAATCTGTTCTTTTTTTCTTATAAAAGTCTAAATAAAAGAAAAATATTGGTGGTAATTTCTGATTGTGTAACTTTACAAACGGCAGCCCAAACTATATGCATCAGTTAACTTTTGTATTTTTTATTTTTTACATGTGCAACTCAAAGTGGACGTGATGTTCTGCACCAAAAGCTTCATTTTTATTCAATCCCTATGTGCCAAGCTGAAACCACGTTCCATATTAATAAATTATGTCTAAAACAAAATGATTAAAAATAAAAGGAGACGAGGAGGATTAGAATAAGGAAGAATAAAAGGACACGCAGACTCAAACTCTGCTTGTGTTSGAGCTGCAGCTGACAACCGTTTGAGATGGACTCAAATCTCAAATGAATTCTTTTCTCTGTTGGTTTGTCAAAATCTTCCCAAAGGATTTTGATTCCCCCTCGCTCCACGTGTTAGAAACCGACCATCTATGTTCCAGCACAAAACCGTCCCGACGAGCTGGCTTTTTTTTATTTAAGTTTTTGAATCTGGAGCCAGCTGACAAGTTTGTGCATTCAAAGCTTCATAAAAACTGATCAAAAGAACAATATTTCTAACAAGATCCTAAATCTAAAACATGTTTTGGACTTGAAAGGTGGTGGACGATGTGCATTGCTTCAAGGAGTGATAAGTTTTTAATTATTGAGTCAGTAAAAATACCAAATAAAACAACTCTAAAACAAAAAAAATCCATTAAAATTTCAAATCAACAGTTGAGGATTTGATCCTATGATGCTGCACGTTACACACCACTTCCTAAAACAGCTCAGTAACATCTTCCTTTACCGACCTCTGAGGATTCTCRCAGTTGGTTCTGCTAAAAGGCACGAAAAAAGAACGGGAACTCAGAGGAGAGATAAGATAATAATCAAGCTGCTCACAATGATACAGCAAAGAGACCGCATTGTCATTGACCCACTCGTATCACACACACACACACACACACCCACACCCACACAAACACACACACCTAAAGAAAAAAAACTAAATGTTTTAACCTGTCAACAGATATCTTGAGTTGTTTTTAACAGGAGGTTCTATAAAGAGCTGGGTCCATGAGTCCGGCCTGATGGAAATGGTTTGGAACCGTACCGACACCACACTAAGTTACACTCAAAAAAACGTAATTAGTCTCGTACAGAAAATATTGCCTTTCCAACATGTACTTCAGAGTAATAAAAGATGATTGTTCTATATAAAACAAAAATAAAAAAAACTCACAATGCTCTAAAATTATTATAACAGATGAGACTAAAATTTTATACCTCAACAAAGAAAATAATCAAGTTCACCTTCCACATAAATGTAAACTTAATTCTTTCATCTTATATTATTAAAGTTGATTGGTTCTAAAGTTTGTTGGTTGTGAAGTTGTGTACCTTTTAGTTAAAAGTGGTACCCTGAAACAGTTTCTCATTGGTCTGTGACGGTTGGTGACCAGGATTCACCAGAGTCTCCAAAATGTCTTAAAACTACGGAAGCGTAGAGCTGTCACATGACATGAAATTATTTTAAACTGGATCTCGTTGTGACGAGAAAACTCTCTCATAAAAATGAGAAAATATGTTGTTATAACAACAAAAATATCTCATTATAACGAGAGAACTATCTTGTAAAAACAACAAAACTATCTTGTTATGTCAAGATAACATCTCGTTTTAACATGTTATGGTTTCTTCTAGTTTGTCACTTTCATGGACGTTTATTTTCTGGATGGTGTGATGGAGAACACGACTGAACCACTGCGCCTTTTTACAAAGAAGAAATCTGCAAGAGGAACACATTTCTAGACTAAAAAATGACAAAGTAAGTTAGTACTGAATAATGTTTTAGAAATAATAGCGTCWGAATTCAGATTAGCGAGTGCATATCGCTACAGAAGTGCTACTAGCTGCAACATCTGAGCACAAACCCAAATTAAATGTGTTCTGTTAGTTTTTGTTTATATAGTGGTTCAGTCATGTTCTCCATCACGCCATCCAGAAAATAAACATCCGTGAAAGTGACAAACTAGAAGAAACCATAACATGTTATAACGAGATGGTTATCTTGATATAACAAGATAGTTTTCTCAATTTTACAAAATAGTTTTCTCATTATAACGAGATATTGTTGTCGTTATAACAACACATTTTCTCGTTTTTAAGAGGTAGTTTTCTCGTTATAATGAGATCCATTTGAAAAATAATTTCATTCATGTGACAGCTCTACGCTTCTGTGTAAAACATTTGTGTTGGTTCTCAAACACTTTTCATTGCAAAGTGTCTTAATTAAAGTGCTATAAAAATAATAGTATAAAAGACAAAACAAGTGTAAAAATAATATAAAACTGGGTGAGGGCGACCACAAAAAGAACACCATCATCAGAACACACCGGGTTAAATATTAATGTGTTTTTAAAAGATTTAAAAACAGGAAGTGAAGSTTGTCTGATATGAGAAGGCAGATTGTTACAAAGTTCAGAAGTCAAGACTTCTGCTCCGAGATTTAGCCTCATTTTCAGAACCACCGATCAATCTCAGGACCCACGAAGAAACGTGGTTGAAGAAAACAAAGATGTCCTGATGCATCTCAGTAATCCAGGTAGAAAAAAATCAAAAAGAAAAAATCAGTAGGTCCTCTGGATGGTTCTTCTTTAGTGAAACGTTTCGTCTCTCCTCCAAGAGACTTCTTCAGTCTGATGAGTTTCAGGTGAACTCAGCCTTATAAGCTCCGCCTCCACATGGTGGACAAACAGGTTAGTCACATGTAAAAGAGGACCATCGACAACAATAGGCTTGATTAGTTATATTGTTCATAGAGGGTCATGTGACCCATCACCTGACTTGTGTTGTGTTATGTGTATGTAGTGAATGCAAGCGGGGCTCGACGTCACCTTGTTTTTGTTTTTTTTATGATGTGGTCTGTGTAAGATTAAAATCAGACACCACTCTTAGCAGCAGAACCACTCTGAAGAACTATGTCAGCTTCTGAAACTGTACCTGGAGTCAACCTACTTCACGTACGGGGGGCAATATTATAGGCAGAAACATGGG
>NW_013953168.1:157235-160034 GCF_001266775.1 Austrofundulus limnaeus
TAACACGACACCTAAGGACCACAGCATCCAAACCAATAAGTCAGCTGATGGGTCACATGACCCTCTATGAACAATATAACTAATCAAGCCTATTGTTCGTCGATGGTCCTCTTTTACATGTGACTAACCTGTTTGTCCACCATGTGGAGGCGGAGCTTATAAGGCTGAGTTCACCTGAAACTCCTCAGACTGAAGAAGTCTCTTGGAGGAGAGACGAAACGTTTCACTGAAGAAGAACCATCCAGAGGACCTACTGATTSTTTCTTTTTGATTTCTTCTACCTGGAKTACTGAGATACATCAGGACATCTCAGTGAAATCACTGAACAAGCAACTTTAAATTTAAAAGCTGCGTCTGTAAATATGAAGACAGTAAAATAATCAAACAAATAGTCGACCGTACAGTCCAAGATTCAGCCATATCTTTTCTAAAAACAGATCAGTAACAACCATTACACTTTACTGTCCCTCTTTGAAGTGACTGTGAAAAATGAAATAGAACAATTGATTATATTTGTTAATGAAAACAAGTAGTTCAAATTATCATAAAACTATTTGATACATTAACATAAAAACAGTTGTAGTAGTCCTGCAGTTCATCCTATAAACTAATCTTTTCGATCTTGATTTCGAAGGCTAAAATGACTTTTGGAATTGCATCAGAACAAATTTGACCCTCTGTCCTTTTAAAACCTGCAGTTTCCAAARCTTCAGGTTCTCCTTATTTAGCAACAAAATGTTTCACAATATTGAAGTCGAGTTCATCCTTCATGTATATAAAACGGTGCAACAATCCACAGGTATGCAGATGTCTCCAGAGACTTGAACGTTTTCATCGTTTTGTAGTGAATCCAACTAAATCAGAGCAAAGGTAAGGATGAAAGAATGTGMTTTTGTTCTGGAAGTTACCTGTAACCAACACTTAACAATTTAAGACAAAAAATCTCAAGTTTCTATTACATTTTATGACACGTCTTTAAGATTCCCCATTTAAAATTTAAATACGTTTTACATTTAGATGGTTTACAATGTGTGATAGTCAATAAAAGCTGCAGCAGGCTCCTGCAGGATGGCTTGCAGCTACATGAACCAACAGTTTTCTCAGTCGGACTCACTGAGAAAACAACCAACATCCAAAGCAAAGCAAGACAAAAATTAAATCAGGTTTTTAGTTTCTGTAATCTGATGCCTCAAAGTATGCGCACTTCCCAAAAATATAACTTTAAAATGGCCTTACTGTGACTAAAACTTACAAAATAATTCTGTTAAATGCTGAAGGACTGGCAACAACTGATCTTAAAATGAAGGCACTATTTATGAAAGAACCTGTTGCGTTGTAATAAATGTGTTTTTCTGCAGGATGAGGTGCATTGTGTTGTTTCTGGTGTTGTCCATGGTCGTCCTGATGGCTGAACCTGGACAGGGTGGATTCATGCACGTAGTAAAAACTGGCTTAAAAGTCTGTGGTGCCGTCAATGAGTAAGAAACTCTGCTAATAACATCTTTAAATTAATAAAAGTTTAATATTCTTTTTACATAATCTTTTTTACTATAAATAACAGCTCAGTCATTACTTGTCATAATGAACATTTTTTTTCTCCAGCGTTGTTAATGGTCGTAAYGGGAGAAGAGCTGCACATGTGAAGCAGCTGCAGCAGCAGCTAGCAGAGAAGCTRGTTGATGAGCTAGCTCAGCAGCTAGCCCAGCAGCTGGACCAGGAAGTGGAGCAGCTGAAGCAGGTCCTGGAGCTGGACCAGCAGGAGCTGGACCAGCAGGAGTTGGACATGCTAGCACAACGTCGTTTGGTTTAGAGTTGAGGAGCTCACCTGAAGATGATTTCATTTCTTAGTCTTGTTCTGAAATAATATCACATCAGTCAAGCTTTTTGTGAAAATGTGTTTATGCTTCGCTACTGAAAAAAATATGATTTTTTTAATCTGTTGGTAAAGTTTATGACGTTTAATAAATTATGAGCACAGCAATGAGTCTGTTGTATTTTTAATATTTAAATATTGGTCCTCATGCAAGAACATATTCGTATTCTTATCATAAATGTCTCTTACTTTTGTTTGTACAAACCAACATGTCACATCAGATTCAACAAACTCTTCTATCTTCAGGAAAACTGAGTAAATGAGCTGCGTAAACTGAAGAATGTGTATCAGGTGCACGAGGAGAGGTGATTAGCATAATTACACCATAAAAACACCATATAAGGATRTGTTTCCTGCCACACATACCAGGAAGTGTCCATTCATAAATGACATCACAAAGTAAAAAGAAGAACTTTAAGAGTTCAGAGATTAAAGTTCTGCTCTCAGAGATCCAGAAAAGAAAATCTGTCATTTTTAGCAGCGTCAGCTGTGGAACTAAAGGAATGAAATAACTTCTGCTGTTAATGTTGTGTCTCCTGTGGGTCGTTACAGACACAGAAATAAAAGTCTAAATCATATTCATCTCTCTAAGTGTAAACAATTGTGTTACATCGGTTTCATTTATTTTGAAGGTCAGTTGCGCACCGCTACCCCCCCACACACACACCTCGTCATCGCAAGTGTCAGATGCAACTCAGAAAATAAGCATTTTAAAATGTCTCCACATTTCAATTAATGCATAATTAAAGTTGTTTTTTAGTTTGTGAACTTCATATTAATACTGTAGTTTTATACAACAGCGTTAATAACCAATTTAATTTAACCTAACCAATTTATATTGCTAGTCTACATTATTAAATTTAAAATTACAAATTCAATTCAAACAGAATAGCCTACTGTCAACATAATTATGGAGTGTGGTTTAT
>NW_013953168.1:160805-161994 GCF_001266775.1 Austrofundulus limnaeus
GTGTAACACAAGTGTTTACACTTAAATTAAAAGTATTTGACTAAAGGAAAACTGGAGCAGGGTAGAAATAAATGTATAAGATTTAGTCATGATTCTTGTTTTTCTCTTGGTTCATTTTGTCAGAATTATTCTGTTTCATTGTCTGTCTATCTTGTCTTATTTTCTCATTTCCTGTTTTCAGTTTCCTGTGCCTTGTTACCCTCAGTCAGCTTCCAGCCTGCCACACTCACCTGTCCATAGCCTGTAATCACCCAGGTGTTTCCACTCCCCAATCATCCTCTGTAGTATTTAACCTTTGTCTTGTCTTAATTTCTCTGTTGGATCATTGACTTTTCATGGCCAAGCCTTGTCTTTGTCCATGTTTTTGTTATCGTTGTTATCTTTAGTATTTTGCTGCCACATCAGCCTTTTTCTTTTGTTTAATAAACTAGTTTTTGTTCTTTCATTCTTCTTCGAATCTACCTGCACTTTGGGTTCAGACCACTGAGGTGGAAAAACCACGTCTTCTGGGTCCTGCAAACTGTGTTRTTGCTCCTGAAGAGAGAGACTCTGAAACAGGCTGGTTGAACAGCAAGAATCTTTATTTCGCAGTCCAGGAGATTACAGCCAAAAACCAAATTGTGGCCTTCCAAGCCAAATGAATCATCAAGTAAAAAGATGAAGAACGAAGGCTAAGAGCAGGGGCGTACAAGCCTTTTTTATAGGTTTCACAGTGTGGTTCAACAGAGGCACCATAAATTTTGTCACGGTGTACCTTAAGCATTCCTTTCCCTAATTTGGTAATATGTGCCGAGCTCTGAAGCTGGAGACTAAAAGAGATGTAACACATCTGTGCATTCCTGAGAAGAGGCCTCCACTCTTAGACATTTCACCACCTATCATTACAGATTTAGATTTTTATTTCTGTCTCCGTAACGACCCACGGGAGACACAACATCAACAGCAGTCGTCATTTCATTCCTTTAATTCCACAGCTGACGCTGCTAAAAATGACAGCTTTTCTTTGTTGTATCTCYGAGAGCAGAACTTCAATCTCCAAACTCGTAAAGTTTATCTATTTTACTTTGCAATGTCATTTATGAATGGACACTTCCTGGTTTGTGTGGCAGGAAACATATCCTTATATGGTGTTTTTAGGGTGGTAATTATGCTAATCTCCTCTCCTTGTACGCGAGCACCTGATACACAT
>NW_013953168.1:163332-164737 GCF_001266775.1 Austrofundulus limnaeus
GATGTAAGCGATTACTTACCAGTTTTCACAATTCATAAAAATGATCAATGCAATACAAATGTAGATAAGAAAAAAATCATTAACACATTAAAAAAAGCTTTGAATAAATTAAAAGATGATTAAAAGAACAAAACTGGAATGATGTGTATGTTCATGATGTAGCATAAATGATAGGTTTATGAATATTTCGGGAGCTCTGTATGAAAAGAATTGTGTGCAAAAACATTAAGCAAAGAGAATTGTTGTTGACAAACCATAGATGGTGAAAGAATTGAGAAACGCTTGTAAAAACGAATTATTCATGCTTCCTGAAATTGAGAACAAAAAAAGCAGAAGAGAGATACACGAAGTATAAAAACAAGTTGGTATGGATGATAAGAAAGTATAAGAAGGAATATTACAGTAATTTATTTAACAAAAGTAATGGAGATATGAAAACAATATGACGAGTAAAGAATAGTGTTTTGAAAAATTATAAAGTAAAATCAGGTATTCTTTAGTATTTTATAAAGGATGGCAATGAAATCCATGATCAGAATGAAATTGAAATGGATTTAATAATTATTTTGTGAATGTTGGCCTAAGTCTTGCAGATAAAATACCAAAAGTAGATAAAAATGTGAGTCACACAGTTACGGGTTGTACTAAAAGTATTTTTCTTGATGACATAGAAGATATATTGAATTTTATAAAACAAATCTTGCAGATGACAGAAAGACTGAGTGAACATGGATATGATGTTTGTCAAGGAAATAATGAATAATGTTATCAAACCRTTTACATRTACACTCACCGGACACTTTATTAGGTCCACCTGTCCAACTGCTCATTAACATAAATGTCAAATCAGCAAAACAAATGGCAGAAACTCATTTAGACATGTAGACATGACCAAGATGATCTGTTGCAGTTCAAATCGAGTATCTGAAAGTGGGGAAAATGGTGATTTAAGCGACTTTGAATGTGGTTGTTGGTACCAGATGGGCTGGTCTGAGTATTTACAAACTGCTGATCTACTGGGATTTTCACCAACAACCATCGCTAGGGTTTACAGAGAATGGTCTGAAAAAGAGAAAATATCCAGTGAGCAGCAGGTCTGTGGGAGCAAATATCTTGTTGGTGCCAACATTCAGATGGCAGGGTCAGAATTTGGCATCAACAACATGAAACATGGATCATCCTGCCTTGTTTCAATGGTTCAGGCTGGTGGTGGTGGTGCAGTGATGTGGGGGATATTTTCCTGACACACTTTGGGTCCATTAGTAACAATTAAACATTGTGTCAATGTCACAGCCTACCTGAGTATTGTTGCTAACCATGTCCATTTCTTTATGACCACAGTGTACCATCTTCTGACCATGTCCATCCCTTTATGACCACAGTGTATCATCTTCTGACCATGCCC
>NW_013953168.1:165445-167190 GCF_001266775.1 Austrofundulus limnaeus
AGCATGAATCATCTCAGACTGGTTTCTTGAACACAACAATGAGTTCACTGGACTGGAATGGCCTCCACAGTCACCAGATCTCAATCCAACAGACCTTTGGGATGTGGTGGAACAGGAGATTCACATCACGAATGTGCAGCTGACAAATCTGCAGCAACTGTGTGATGCTATCATGTCAATGTGGACCAAACTCTCTGAGGAATGTACTGAGTTGAATCTATACCACCAAGGATTAAAGCAGTTCTGAAGGCAAAAGGGGTCCAATCCTGTACTAGCAAGGTGTACCTAAAAAAGTGGCCGTGAGCGTTTTTGTAATTTATAAATTTCAACTGGTATATTTCCAGACAACATAAAAGTAGCTAAGGTAATTCCTCTTTTTAAGAATGGTGAGAAATGTATGTTCAACATTTACAGACCAATATCCTTATTACAAYGGTTATAAAATATTTTTAGAGAAATTGTGACTACATAGATCAATTCATTGATAAACAAAACATTTTAAGTAACAGTCAAAATGAGAAAATAATTCTACATCAATGGCTTTCATGGAATTGATACAACAGATAACTACTGTTGATCAAAAACAGTATTGTGACAGTGTTAACTACTGGACCACTTCAGCTAACACCAGGTCAGTGATTATTGGTGTTCTGAGTGTACCAACCCAGTCCTGTCTTGCCACTAAAAACTCCTCTCTGTGTCCAGAAGTTTCCAGACCAGAACCAGGTTCCTGCCAGACTATCGACATAAACTCTTTGCTGTTTAATAAATATTTAAAACTGTTTTTTGTGTTCGGCATTTCTTCAGAGCTCAAACCAAGAGTCTTAACAACTTTAGAACCTTGTAGTAAAATTACTGCACTAAAATTAGATGCYAGATCAGTGACCATGAAAACTAAAACTAAAAATGTCAAACAAAATGTCGACCCTTGAGTCCAAGATTGGGCCACGTCTAAAAGCAGCTTAGTGACAAACTTTTCCCTTTACTGATCCTCTGAAGATTCTCAAGGTTGGTTCCGCTAAAAAGCAAGAAAGAAGAACTCAGAAGTGATAAGATATTAACCAGGCTGCTCACAGTGATACGGCAAAAAGACTGCATTGTCATTGACCCACTTGTATCACACATACTGTACCACACACACCCACACCCACACCTACATTTTATGTTTCTTTATACTTATCGGGACTTTCCATTTACTTCCATTTGTTTACTGGTCATCTCTATAGCCTAACCCTGACCCCTCACTCTAAAGTTAACCACTCCAGTACCTACCTGACCMTAAATCTAGCATAAACTTAATTCACACCTTGGACCTAAACCTCGCCCGTCACCCAAAATCAGCCTCTGAAGTTGTGGGGACCGAGCTTTGGTCACCACAAGGAGCATTCGGTCCCCACAAGGCTGCATTTTCCCGAAAAATTGTCCCCAGCAAATAGCAAAAACATGGACCTACACATATAACACAAAAGCACAGTCATGCACACAAAAGCATAAAGGAAAAAAACTATGTTTAACTATCAACAGATATTTGAGCTCTGTTTAACAGAAGGTAGAATTAAAGTTAATTCTCTCAAAGTCACCATAAATGAAGTGTCTCATACAGAAAATAGTGCTTTTCTCTCAGGGAAATGTATTTTAAAGAGTTGGTATTACAGTTTAATAATTTATAAGTTACTAACATGTAGAAGCAGAAGAAGTAGAAAGTCGTTACTCCTGTTTTATTCCGAGTTGTTATTACTTTAAAA
>NW_013953168.1:167464-172004 GCF_001266775.1 Austrofundulus limnaeus
CTTAAGTAGATTTTGTGTCAGAAATTTACTTTTGATACTTAAATACAAAAAATATCAGATACTTTAAGACTTTTACTCAAGTAATATTTTTAGAGAAGACTAACGTTTACCAAAGTATTTTTATGATAAGATACTTGTACTTTTACTCAAGTATCACTTTGAGGTACTTTATACAACACTGTGTAAACATTCTTACAAATTCAAATTAGATTAAGGTTGCACGGTTCTAAGGTTTGATGGTTGTAACGTTAAGATTATGTTCCTTTTAGATGTTCTGTGATACTGCAAAATGTACATTTGGGTAAATAATAAGAACAAATATTTTATTTTAAGATTTAAAACCAGGAAGTGAAGAAGCATGTTTAACAGCAAAAGGCAGATAGTTACAAAGTTTGGGATTCATGGCAGAAAAAGCCAGATCTGATCCATGCTCCACGTTTTCACAAACAAAAGCAGGTCGAAGAGATTCAAGAGTGCATTTGAACACTAGTCAATCAAAACTAGAACTACAAAGCAGTTATGACTGGGGTCCAAGCCCGTTTAAGCATGTCCACCTCAGCTCACATCGTCCCCAGCACCCTGTGATCTTATGCACTTCATTGTTATTGTATGATGATGAGTGTAGGCAGACCTTTCTGAGGGCCCCAAGGTCTCAGAAACCTTTATGACTTGGCGTATGTTTGCATGCACTTCCTTGTCAAGTTTTAGGGCAAGTTCTTTATTTGACCTGAATACATCACAGGTCTGCATGCTGAACCCAGTTCTCTTCGCTGTTCACACGGCTACACCRCCATCCACCCCATAAACACAGTTGTGAAGTTTGCAGATAACAMCATCGTAGTGGATCTCATATCAAACAATGACGAGACACACAACAGAGAGGAGAGCCAGCACCTGACAAGATGATGCTTTAAAAACAACATTGCCCTAAACACTAGAGGGGATTGGCCAAAGTGAATCTGATTGGTTTTCATACCTCCTTTAGATGTGTAATCATATGGACATTTTAATGTGTTACCCACCACCATGTGAAAGCATAATATTACAGAATAAATCAAACAGTGTCTTTAAAACATGATTATTCAGGATTTCTATTTTTAAATACAGAAATAATAGCTTCATTTTATCAGTTTTTCATGCTGGATATGGGACCTTAAATCTATAATTAATCCTCCATTTTCAAATCATTTACAGTTTATTTTGTAAAATACTATAAATGCCAAATTTGACTGATGAAATTAAGTCAAGTCAAATTTATTCATAAAGCCCATTTATGAAGAAGTTGTAAATACAGTGCTGAACAACAATAATAAAGCATTGGCAGAGATAAAAAAAAATAACTAAACTTATTAAAAAGAGTTAAAAAATAAGAAACTGGCTCAATTGTCAATTGAGGACGTTGAAGATGTTTGGATATTTGGATTAATGATGGCTGGATTTCTACTGCTTGGCGGAGGTGGTTACCTCATCTATGGGGAAATAAATAAAGTGCTGGCGGCTGTTCGGACCCTGTGSAGACTGCCAACGCTCGGTGATGGTTTATGCTGAGCTGTCGACACACAGACTGAGGCACTGGGGGGTGATGAACCGTCATCTGGATGCTGTCCTGGTGGAACGCAGACCAGCTGTGGCTCCTGGGCTTGCTGGTGGGAATGTTTAGCCCTGGTGAAGTTGAGCCAAGTATTGACCAACAAATTTGGCCAAGTGGAATTTTCGCCATTGAGAGTTCTAGTAAGACTTTGAAAGCTGAAAGCACATCATCTGTGTCAGCTTGTTCCAAAACAATTGTGACTCTCAGTGGATGTTTTGTCGACTAAAGGCTCCCACATACTCAGGTGTACTGTGTGCGGTCCGTGAGCTGCGCGGACTCCACGCATATTGTCCGCGGATGTTTGAGGCTTCATACTCGAGCGTACCAACCGCCGGAYAAAYTCTTTAATTTCTTGCAATTTCAGTCATGATGTCAAGGATCAGGAGGAAGAGGGTTTGCATTTTAGCTTTAAAACAATAAAATAAAAAAAGAAAAGAACTACCTTACCCAGGATCTGAGCTATTTCCTCCCACAAATTTGTTGCTCGCTGAAAGTCTTTAGCTATATTCCTTCATTGACGCGTCATAAAGATTTCTAATCTCCTCCRTGAGACGCTTTTCAAGATTTGACTCAATTTCTTACACAAAYRACACCGATTCTCAACTTTATCTGCTTGGTGTCGCACCCAGAGCAGTACATACCATTGTGTGCACCGCGGACGTAAAAAATTGATCTCTGCGTGGACCAGTCCRGCGGACATCTGCATTGAGTCCACGCGGACCTCTGCGGACTGAAGTATGCCAGAGTATGTGGGGGTCTTAAGGCTCAGCCCACCTTTTCCTCCTCCCACTCGTGTGTGTGAACTGGAATCTGGAAGTACTGCTGAAGGTCACACAGATGAAAAATACCACCACTATTCTGAGACTATGGCTGGGCAGTGCTGTTGGAGACTGGTTAYAGATGGTTTTATTTTTCAGWTGCTCACGCATGTGCATACAACATTTCATGGCTTCAGATACACGTCCCTTATCTCAATGTCTTTGCTCGTAGCTACCTKTGTTATCTCCCCCCGTCCTTGTCCTCCACTCTCTCTAGCCCCATCTTTGCTCTGCAGAGGTGTTTCTTTTCTGTAAATACCATAGTATGCCACTTTTCATTGACATAATATGATGTTTTATTTTCCCTCATCTATCCTTATGTGGTATTTTGTTTTCCTTTTTATGGTTAGTGCCTCCTTATGATGTCTTTTCATGATGATGATCGTTGCTCTGTGCAGGGGGTCTATGGCTGCAAGACCCGGGGCACCTGTTCTCCTACTGTTTGTTTATGTTCTGTCATCTTGTGAATGGCTGTACTGAACTGTAGTTTCCCATTGGGAYCAATAAAGTGTCGTTCGTTCCTTTATCTTTGTTTGCTATGCTGTGGTCAAAAACATTAGCTTTTAGGTCAGGTGACCCAGTAATAAAACAAAAACTAAYGTTAAATTGTTCTAAGAAACAGGATGGATGAGGAACATTTCTTTATACCTGATCTTGCGTTTTTGACTTTATATACATATTTTGTGCAAAATTTAAAAAATTTCTTCAAGAACTTTTTGGTCATGTGACCCAAATATCATGTGTGAAGAACTGATGAAATGATCAGTCTTCACCACATGACAATTTTCACAGATTGTCCTCAAACTGCAGATTGCGGACTCTTCTAACACCCTCCCAGYGTTTTTCCAAATGCCAGGAAAATGTATTACATTCTAAAATATCTTCTTTTTTTTCTGTGGGAGACCCTTCAGACCTCCCTTCAACATTTAAACCCCTGGGAGCTATGACAAAAAAAATTAAAAGCAATCTCCTCTGAACGTCAATTTTTGGGACGACCAAAACCAGCTGATAAGTCAGAGTGATAGGACGGTGCAAAGCCATTTAGGCATTTATAGGTCAACAATAAAAGTTATTTTAAAATGCACGAAGAGCCAGTGAAATGAGGACAAGTCATGTTTAATGTGCTCAAAAGTTCCAGTTAAGACTTTTTGAAAAAGCCCAACATAAAATCAATAACAATAATCATGTTGAATAAATAAAAATTTAATGGGAGAAGCAAAATTGTTGATAACACCTTTGAAGGAAAATTTGTAATTTATTTAATTGGAWAATTTAGTCGATAAATTCATTAAAATTAAAATAGCTATATCGGCATTCTAACAGTATATCCTTCGCTGTGAAATTTGACACAAACTAATCTTTTCAATCTGAAAGGTAAAGATGACTTTTAGAATTGCATCACAATAGCAAATTCGACTGTTTGCTTTCTTGGTAAATGCAAATTAGTCTGGGTAAGGATGGCAGAAGTTGCCCAGACCTCAGGTTCTCCCTATTCAGCCACAAACAGTTTCACAAGTCTGTCAAGTCCATCCTGCATGTATATAAAAAGGTGCAACAGTCCACAGGTGGGCAGACGTCTCCAGATCCTTTGGGCACTTTCATAGTTTTGCTGTGAACTCAACTGAATCAGAAGAAAAGTAAGGATGAAATAATTCATGCTAATCTAGAAGRAAAAATGTATTTTTTATTCTGATTGGACTGATTATTGGGTAGTAAGTAAAACAGACTTTAAAGTGAAATTATGCGAAGAAACCAATATCAAATAATTTTTGTTTGGTAAAGACTTAATATGATTAATGAAAGACTTTTGGTTTTATTATAAATCACTTTGTATTGCCTGACTGCTGAAAAGTGCTGTATGACTTAATTTACCTTAACTCACCTTCATTTACCTTACCTTACCTTAACTTACCCTAATTTACCTTACCTTACCTTACCTTCCCTTACCTTCCCTTCCCTTACCTTACCTTAATTTACCTTACCTTACCTTAACTTAACTTACCTTCCCTTCATTTACCTTACCTTACCTTCATTTACCTTACCTTACCTTAACTTAACTTACCTTCCCTTCATTTACCTTACCTTACCTTCATTTACCTTACCTTACCTTAACTTAACTTACCTTCCCTTC
>NW_013953168.1:172537-174851 GCF_001266775.1 Austrofundulus limnaeus
ACTTAACTTAACTTAACTTAACTTAACTTAACTTACTCTTAAAGTTGTGTTACCCTAATTTACCTTACCTTACCTTACCCTAATTTACCTTACCTTACCTTACCCTAATTTACCTTACCTTACCTTACCCTAATTTACCTTACCTTACCTTAACCTTACCCTAATTTACCTTACCTTACCTTAACCTTACCTTACCTTACTCTTAAACTTGTGGTCCTTGTAACATTTAGAAACTTGGGACTGGCTGGTTTGTTTGGGTCATGTGAGCTTCTCTGGCTGTGTCTCTGGGTGGGGTTGGGGCTTGTGTCTGGGCCGGGGTCATTCTGCCCGGCCCTCATCCAGACAGATGAGCAGGATTAACTCCTTGGTCCAGGTGCAGGCTGCCCCCCTGTGAAGGGTATATGCGTGTCCTGGACCTGGGGGTAGAGAGTGTGTATGGGGAGTGTAAGTGGAATATGGTGTCCATTTTGTGTGTTCCCATTGAATGAGTGGGGTGTGTATGAGGGTGGGAACGTTTGATTGTGTCTGTATGTGTCTGGATATCTGTCAGGTTGGGTCTTGGGCTGCCATCTCCTCTGGATCATTAACATTCCTTATTTAAATCCTAAAAATTCCTTCTGGTTTATAAAAGGTTAGAGTCAATAAAAGCTGCAGCAGGCTCCTGCAGGATGGCTTGCAGCTACATAAACCCACAGTTTTCTCAGACGGACTCACCTGGAAGACAACAAATATCCAAAGCAATCAGAGACTAATCACAAGCAATACAAAATCAAATCAAGGTTTTGAATTTTAACGTTAGCATCTCTACAATTCTGACGCCTCGTCAGTGTTTGCACTTCCCCAGAAAATCAGGAAGCTACTTTCAAACAGTAATAACTGTGACCAAAATATAAAAAGTAATCCTGTTCAAATGCTAAAAGACTGGCAACTCAAAATGAAGGCAGGTTTTGTACAATAATAAATGTGTGTTTTTCTGCAGGAAAAATGAAGTGCATTGCGCTGTTTCTTGTGTTGTCCATGGTTGTCCTGATGGCTGAACCTGGAGAGGCCGGATTCTGGGATGTATTAAATACTGGTTTGAAAGCCTGTGGTGCCGTCGACAAGTAAGGACATAAGCTGATGATTTTTGATTTATTTTAAATTATTGCTTGCTCTTTTTAATCACATATCCTGTTTTTTATGAATAAAAGCTCCAATCATTAGTTCTCATGTAGTAATGAACACATTTTCTCCACACAAGTGTTGTTAATGGCCGTGGTGGTGGTGGAAGAAGAAGGAGAAGAGGAGAGGACGCACATTTGAAGCAGCTCCAGGTGCAGCTAGCAGAGAAGCTAGCAGAAGAGCTGGCCCGGCAGCTAGCCCAGCAGCTGGACCAGGAAGTGGAGCAGCTGAAGCAGGTCCAGAAGATGGACCAGCAGGAGCTGGACCAGCAGGAGCTGGACATGTTAGCACAACGTCATTTTGATTAGACTTGAGGAGCTAACCAGAAAATGCTTTCATTTCCTTGTCTTGCTCTAAAATTACATTAATTTGGCCAAGCTCTTTGTGAAACTGTGTTTACATGACTTTGCTGTAAATAGCAAAAGTTTGTAAAATTCAAAATGTTTAATAAATTTGAAGCACAGCACTGAGTCTCTGTCTCTCATTTTAAAAATCTTGTGAAGGTGGTGATTTTGAGATTTAGGAAAATAGAGTGCATTGTGTTTTATGCTCAGAAAATTTTAAATATCTACATGCTATTAAGTCAGTCTAATGGTTGCTAATGTAGATATCAGTTGCAACACATTGATGATTATATTAAAAGATTCAAAACTCAGAGCATTTTATAGCTTTTTGCATTATCTGGTAAAAGTCTGCCTTGTGCAGAAAAGGTTCAATGGTTGTGTGTTTGTGGTTTCCTCCACCTACAACCTCTGGCAAAAAGTCTGGAATCAGCAGTGTTGGATGAGCACTCATTCAGACATTTCATTCTGTAAAACAAACAGATCAAAAACATGATACAATAATAAGGTCATTCCAAAGTGCAACTTGTTGTCTTTCAGGAACACTCAAAGAAATGAAGAGAAAACATTGTGAAAGTCAGTGAATGTTACTTTTATTGACCAAGCACAGGGAAAAAAGTATGGAATCACTCAATTCTGAGGAAAAAGTATGGAATCACGAAAACCAGATAAACAAAAGACCATTCAAAATACATCTCTAGTATTTAGTTGCAGCACCTTTGGCTTTATAACAGCTGCAGTCTCTGAGGCATGGACTTGATGAGTGACAAACAGTATTCTTCATCAGTTTGGTGCCAACTCTCTTTGATAGC
>NW_013953168.1:175709-185345 GCF_001266775.1 Austrofundulus limnaeus
AGCAGATCTAATCTGAGGCAGGTGTCCATTTAGGGAAAGGAAATCGACTGGGTGTGTCCTTATTTTCTACCTCCAGTTTGAGTGATTCCATACTTTTTTCCCTGTGCTTGGTCAATAAAAAGAACATTCACTGACTTCCACGATGTTTTCTCTTCATTTCTTTGAGTGTTCCTGAAAGCAACAAGTTGCACTTTGGAATGACCTTATTATTGTATCATGTTTTTGATCTGAGTTTGTTTTACAGAATGAAATGTTTGAATGAGTGCTCATCCAAGACTGCTGATTCCATACTTTTTGCCAGGGGTTGTAACTTGAAATACCAAGGCCTTGGTTTAAATAGATGTTTATTCTCCCCACAGGTACAATTAAATTCAGGAGTTTTTTTTTCCAAAATAATTCAGCAATAAGTGTGTTAAAACCATTGCACATATTCAAGAGACCACTTAAGGCTGAGTCACACTACAAGATTTTAAAACAGTCGGCTGATTTTTTAAAGACTGAGAAAGCCCATACATGAGGATAGAAAATCATGGATATAACAGGTTTGGTCCTACAGTGTGTGGTGTACAGCCACACGGCAAAAGACAACACACCACACACGAAAAGATATTTCATTCATGAACATTCAGATATTAAATCACGCGAGACTTCCTGAACTCTCATGAGAATTCAGATGTCAAAATCAAACATGTTGAATATCCCCAATTTCAGGTCTGAGCGGTCCCGACGTCCTTCCAAGCCGACTAGATCACTCTTAACTCACCACCCACGGTGGGAATATCTGCTCAGATTATCTTTAGAGCCGTCACAATAATCTGGACTTTTTATTTATTATTTTATTTTATTTTATTGTTATTTTACCAGGCAAGTCCTATTGAAATCTCAGATCTCTTTTTCAAGGGCGGCCTGGGCCTGAAGGCAACCTATTGTACATGTTTTGGAGGGTGGGGGAAACCAGAGTACCCCTTCCTTAAGATTGTCGAAAAGGCAACAATCAGCCTGATTTTCTTGTAGTGTGATGCCGGACTTAGTTGGAGACAAACACCACATTCAAATTAAAATATGAGGAACTGAGTTTGATCCCATATGCTGCTGCACTTTATACACTTGTCTGTCTTCACCAGAGATTTTTTCATTGCTTAACTGAGAAAACTAATCATGTTGGATAGATTTGCCTGTTGACAAGTTGAAGGCTTATTCAAGCTCAGCTTACAGCTCATGTCCTGGATTTATTAATCTGACTTGTGTGAAATGAGCCTCAGGTGGTGTTCTGGGCTACATAGCCAGTGTGAGTTCTTTTTAGGGATAACTTGGTCTGATGCAGAGAGATGGCATCCATCCCACTTTGGCTGGAGCCACCCTACTTTCTGGGAAATTGGCCGATTTTGTTGACCACCAAAATTTTTGACAACCCAGGGTCCAGACCAGGAAACACAGTTGTCATCTTACACATCTTACACAAAATAAATATTTAAAATTTGGTGGTATAACCCTTGCTTGCAATGACTGCCTCAAGCCTACGACCCGTCGACATCACCGAACTGTTGTACTCTTCACTTGTGATGCTGTTCCAGGCTTTTACCACAGCTTCTTTCAGTTTTTGTTTGTTTCAGGGGGTTTCTCTGCTCTCTCTCTCCTCTTCAGGATTTGAGATGCATGCTCTATTGAGTTAAGGTCAAGTGACTGACTTGGCCAATCTAAAACCTTCCATGTTTTCTCCTGATAAAGTTCTTTGTTGTGTTGGCAGTGTGGTTTGGGTCATTTTCCTGTCGCATGATAAAATTACTACAGGTTAGTTTGGATGCATTTTTGTAAGTTGGCAGACAAAATTATTCTGCATGCTTTGAAATTCATTCCATTGCTACCATCATCAGTTATCAATAAATATTACTGAGACTGTTCAAATGAAGCAGCCATGGCATTACTGTATCTGCACCATGCTTTACAAATGAGCCTGTGTGCTTGTGATCATAAGTAGTTTATTTCTCTCTCCAAACTTTGTTCCATCCCTTTGGTAGGGATTAATCTTGGTCTCATCAGCCCATGAGATTGTCGTCCAGAACTTTTGCGGCTCATCTCTGTACTCTGCGAGTACTCTGCGATACAAACCACTCTATGAGTGGTTTGTATCTTTGAGTGAAGCCTCTATATTTCTGTTCTCTGAGTCTTCTTCCAACACTGGACTGTGATACCTTCACCCCTGAACTGTGGAGGTCATTGGTGATGTCACTGACGTTTTGGGGTTTTTATTTACACCTCTCACAGTATTTCTGTCATCAAYGACTGTTGTTTCCTTGGCTGACCTGTTGGACACGTGATACTCAGTACACCASTAGTTTCATTCATATTAGACATTCCAAATTGTTGTGCTTGCTATGTCCAAAGTTCGTCCAATGGCTCCGATTGAKTTTCCTTCTTTTCTCAGCTTCAAAATGGCTTACTTTACTCCCATAGACAGCTTTCTGGTCTTCATGTTGGTTATCCTTTTTAACATGAAATACCTACTAAACCCAGGATAAAAAGYAGACTAGTCACGCAGAACTATTTAATGTTTGAACAATCAAACTTAAAGGTGTAGCATGAATGACCGTGACCTGACATGATCTTTTGACCATGTCATCGTGTCTCACAATTATCCGAACTTTGAGCTGAAAAAGCTTTTTTACTAGAGACAAACTCTATATTAGCTTTCAGCAGATAACTGTGACACGAAAATCTGTTTTAAACTTTTGTGATTATTATAAAARCAAAAATGATCAAATAACAAGATTTTCCTTGTTAAATGTATTTCTATTTCAAGTGTATTATCATACTGTGATCTGAAGATGATTTTTGAACATTCATTTTCACACCAGTGTTAATTTAACTGATTGTTATTTTTCTCTCCTGGACAGATAAGGAAAGAAAACACTCAAACTCACACTTTGCTAAACATGAGTCTGATTAAAAAGGGTGAATAAATATTGGTCAATAAGTGACCTGATGCTCCAACTTGTAAAAGTGTAGTGCAGGACAGAAATAGTTGTCACTCTTTCTGTTTCTCTCCTACCAAACCGCTAAAGGCAACACCTGGTCAAAATRAAACACCTGTCAGTCACATGTTCCAATACTTTTGCTCACCTAAAACGGCTGTGGTGTAATACAAACCATGATAAACCACAACTACGTTGTTTAACACATCTACACGTAAATAACAGGAAATAAAAGTTGACATTCTGACCTCTTATCTTATGCTCATCTTTTGATCTTAAACCCAAAAGTTTTCAGTGTACAACAAAAACAAGGGAATTTGTTCTGCTGTTCCAATACTTTTGGATTGGACTAACTCTCAGAGTTCACTGATCCTGATATGTTTTTACAAACAGAACAACGTGGACAGAAAAATACTATGAGCTTAGGTCTCATTTTTTTGATGCTCACATGTTCTGATATGACTGATTCACATCTACCAAACTGAAACTTTGAACAAGAGGAAGTGAAGGACTGGTTCACTAATCATGTTAAGTATTCTAATGAGAAACATTTGGACCAATCAGAGACTATTGTTGCCTTTTTTTGTATTATTACACAATGCTGAAATAAAGTATTACCAAGTACTTAAAAAGGTCCATGTGCACTGATAACCACATTTCTACAACCCTCACATTATTGGACAACATTCAAAGACTACAACTGTGAATCAGTGAAGGTAAGAAACAAATATAYCAGTCACATTTATATGTAAAGAAAGAAAACTGTTGGTTTTAATGTTTTCTGAACACWTTAATAATGGTAAGTTGTAATAATATTTGATTTACATATTAAAGTGTTTTACAAGATCCATATTTAATAATTATTGTTTTATATGAAGTTGCTTTTTTCTAATCTATTCTTATTCATTCTGACAAAACTCAGATAATTTACAGTACAAATTGATTTTAGAATACATTTTTTATTATACTCTGGTAAAAAGTAAAAAAAAACCTGTGTAAAAACTTACACATACTTTCTAAGACTATACTACAATGCACATTTAAAAAGCTTAGAAAACAATAATGTGGCCATTGTGGTCATTTTAATTTTATTTATTATCTTGCAGGATGAAGTGTACTGTGGTGTTTCTTGYGCTGTCCATGGTTGTCCTGATGGCTCAACCTTCAGATGGCTTTGTCAGCTGGATTGTCCGTGTGATCAAAAATATCGCTCGGTAAGGACTTGAATTTTTTCTATTTACTGTAAAGAATGTTTTAATAAAAAACATTTAAATCATTTGACAAAAAAATATTAAACTTTTACAATTCTCATTTTTTTAAAAATATTGTTTTTCTTTACCATTTTTGTGATCATGTGTTTTTCAGCCATATTCGTAGGAGACGGAGATATGGAGAAGACCAACTTGACCAGCAGCAGCTGGACCAGGATCTGCAAGACCAGGACCAACTGGACCAACTGGACCAGCAACTAGCTCAACTGGATCAGCAACTGAAACAAATGGCTCAGCAGCAAGACCAAGAGCAACTGGATCAGCAGCAGGACCAAGAGCAACTGGATCAGCAGGAAGACCAGGAGTAACTGGTCAAACATTACTTTGAATAAAAGTCTACATGACAGTTTTAATTAGACTCAAGTGTCGCTTTAGAAAATTTATGTTTTAGCACAAAACAGCAACAACTTTGATCAGAAATTCCTGAGCACATCTTTAATACTTAACTGATAAAAGCATTCAAACTTTTTTCTGTTTTGATAAAACAATTAATAAACAAATGAGCTTTAAGACGCACCAGAAAGAGTTTGTCTAATTTGAAATTCTTGCTAAAAAGATGGGATTGTTTTGTTTTTTATGCTTGTCTGTTGTTGTATTACTGATTACACCTAGCAAACAAACTTCAAGCACAAAAAATTAACATTTTAGACACAATGTCAAAAATCTTAAACTGTGTTTTTAATGGTGTATTCACCAGAGGGCTGTTTCACATAAACAGGATTGAGCAGGATAAGAGATAAATCTAGGCTTGACATAACTTGATAAGTTCATTCTGGTTTAACCTGTTTCACAAAGGCCAACCCAGGCTGAAGAGGTGTAAATATGTCAAGCTGGGTGTAAGTAATCCAGGTAAATGTTTGTCCWCARTTTTCTTCAAAAGACTATGAGATCGATCCCAGATTCWCTGATTCTWCAATGAACTAGACACTGTAACTTAATGACCCCCCGCACACACAAATGCACCACAACTCTGAAGTATTTATTCCTAATAAATGTCATGCTACCAGGTGCATCCCAAAATTGTAGTGGTTTTGGTGGGGGTCTTTATTTTTTGGAGTGGGGGGGGGGGTTGGTTGACCTGATGGATAGCCCCTCATCAGAGCTAAACAACCAAAGAAAACCTGAAGCTCTCATATTTAATAGTTTTTGAGCAATCACCATTTTTGTATGTCCAGATACCTCTTTTTCAGATAAATTGGATGACTTCTACCCCTGCTATGCTTTAAATGATAATAATGGTAAATAGTCATAGAAAACTTTAGATTAGCGCTTCTCAATTTTAAAATTAGAAATAACAAATGTGCTTACAGCTAGAGATAATTAGTAACAGCCCTAAAGCGCAGACAAGAAATTTTGGTCTGCAATTAGCGCATTTGTGCTTTAGGGGACTAGTGCCCACCACTGAGTCTTAGACATGCAAACACATCATTTCTACAAGATTACCCAGCATCCCTTGCTGAGAAAATACTGGTCCATGAGGAAGCGGGCGGGGCTTTTCTGAATACTTCTTTCAACACTACATGTTGTTATACAACAACACTGTTAAGTGTTTTAAAAGACGTAACTGTGGGCGGAGCTGGCTCGTCAGGCATCTGGGAACCAGCTGGTTGGGCACCATGCTCTATAGAGAAGAATCTGGTTAAAACATCCCTGATTTTAACCAGAGTCATGAAGAAATTTGCTTCTCAGTTACAGAAGAGCAAAATTTATGTATTAAAAATAAAAACTACATGTCTGTTTTATTATTTGGATCTGTTTCATAAATACACTGGTGTGAAACAACTTAGTACGAGTTTGATTGCGTTTTGAGATACGTTTATTTTGGAGTTGTAGCCCCGCCTGGAGAAAAATCCACCAGCTGCCACTGACTGTGAATTAACACCAACACTGGAAGTCAGTTTAGTCAGAAAGTGTTCCACAATGTATCTAAGGAAAGCAGTCATAGATGTGTTTGTTGTGTTTTGCAGGATGAAGTGTACTGTGGTGTTTCTTGTGCTGTTTATGGTTGTTCCGATGGCTCAAACTTCACAAGGCTTTCTTGGATTTGTCTTCCATGGATTTCAGCAGTGATTCATGGAATAAATCAGTAAATGTGACTCATCATTTTAAATGGTAAATGGACTGTACTTGTATAGCACCTTTCTACCCACCCAGGACACTCTTCACACTACAATCTGTGTCCTCATTTATCCATTCACACAGCACTCTGTTAGGTCTCTACAGAGCTAACAAGTACAATCATCTATGAGACTAATCAGTGCCAATCACATTCATACACTGATGGGACACATCAGAGGCATTAGGGCTGAAGTGTCTTGCTCAAGAACACAACAATTGAGACAGTTGGACGGGGGATTGAACCAGACGACTCCCCTAACCACTCTGCCACTGCCACCGGCACACAAACACACTTCAGTAAGCAAAAACCTGATGGAGGCCAACAGGGGTGACCAAAAACAGATTCAACTATAAACTATAAATTTACAAAAACATGGAGAGACGAAACATTTCATTAAAGAAGAACCCGTCCAGAGGACCTACTTATTTTTTATTTTTAAAGTTTTAACATATGTTATGGAAATATTTATTTAACAAAGACAGAAATACTGTACGTGGCCCAAAAATAAAAAAGTACTCCGTGGAATGGTCAGCTGAGTTTTAGTTGCTACAACAGGAACACAGAGAACAACAGAGAGCCATCGAACTGTCCCCACTGCTCTCTGCTCCTGTTTCTGCCTCTTTGACACAGCTGAGGCCTCATAAATAGTAAAGTAGGTTAGTAAAGTTTAATTTATAAAGAGCCTTTCACAGAAATATATTCACAAGGTGCTGTACAATCATTAACAGTATTAAAATGGTGGAAAGAATAAAATGAAACAGAAAAACATAATTAAACATGAGCAACAAAAATTGAAACATCAAAACAAGAATTAATTTCTAAAATTGTAAATCAAACACAAGGTCAATGCAGGTCAGAMATATACAATAACACACAAAAACATAATGAATGTGAGAGAGAAAAATATGGTGTAAGTTCAATAATAAAAAACAGATTAATGAGCATTTACAATGGAGTTAAGCTGGCAGTAATGGTGAAATGGTTAGCTAAACACTTGAGTGAAAAAGTGAGTTTTTAGGAGTGTTTTGAAAGAGACRATGTTATGAAGGGAGCTCAGATTAACAGGGAGTTCATTCCAGAGCCTGGGGGCCACAGAGGAGAAGGACCGGTCACCACGGGTCTTAAAGTGAGTGAGGGGAACCATAAGGAGATGTTGATCCTGTGAGCGGAGGTCTCCTCTGGGGTTGTAAGGTGAAATGAGACTTTAATGTGTTCTGGTGCTTGGCCATGAAGAGCTCTGAAGGTGAGGACCAGGATTTTGAACCAGAAACCAGTGAAGTTCTGCTAGGATCGGGGAGATGTGGGTGAATTTGGAGGTTCAGGTTAGGAGTCTTRCTGCTGAGTTTTGGACAADCTGAAGACGATTTAACTGTTTCTGGTTAAGACAGGTGAACAAGCTGTTACAACAGTCTGAGCAGGTAGAAATGAAAGCATGAATTACCATTTCCAAGTCTGAAGAGGACAGCAGGGGCCGGAGTTTAGAGATGTTCTGAAGCTGAAAGTAGCATGTAGAAACCAGGTTCTTTATGTGTTTATCTAGAGACAGATCTGAGTCCAGATTTACTCCCAGGTTGTTCACATTCTGCTGAACGGTTGAAATCAAAGAGTCGAGATGTTCTTTTATCTTTGGGATTTTATTTTCAGGGGCCAGGATCAGTGTCTCTGTCTTACTGAGGTTTAAAAGTAACAAGTTGTCAGACAGACACTGGTTAACTTTAGTGACACATTTTATAAGAGAGGTGAGCCTGTGGATGGTGGAGTCATTAAAGGAGTAGTATAACTGTAGGTCATCTGCAGAGAAGTGTTAGGAGATATCTGGGAAACTTCTGATAACCTCAGTCAGGGGGCAGATGTAGAGTGGGCCCAGAATGGAACCCTGTGGAACTCCGCAGGTGAGTTTGGCTGAGTCAGAGAGAGATTTGCCTAATAAGACTGAGAAAGAGCGGTCTGAGAGGTATGATTTGAACCAGTCTAGCAACATCCCGTATGTCCCTATGTATACTGTTTAACAAACACTATTATGTCATGTTAATAAAGCAAGATTTCATCCTAAGCAAATGCTGGGTCAAAGAAAAAACAAAGATAAACACAAGTGATATCTAAGAATGATTGTTGTAGCAAATCTTGTTGAAAACCTAGGTCATTGAAGGTCATGAATTAGTGGCTTAAACCTTAAAGTATTATTTCCATCACAACATATTTTGCCAATTTGCATAAAGTACAATTTCTAAACAAACTTATATTCAATGAAAAATACAGGACAAATGAACAATTAGGAGGCAACAAAGTTTCTGTTGATCATTGATGAAATTGCTACATTAAAAGTCTGATCAACGTCTGCAACGTTCAACTGAAGGGAGTGGAGCAATGTCTGACCCAGCTTCTGTTGCATGTGAAAGATGAGATAAAACTGTCTGGTCTTCATGGCAGACTTAGTGGTGGCCAGTTTTTGCAACACTGCCCCGTGTTTCACAATAATATCTTCACCTCTGTCATGCACGCACATGCCAGTACATAAAAGGGCGAAACCGTTCACCCGGGCACAGACGGGCACGTTTTGTGGCACTGCCTTCCTTTCTGCTAACTTACCATCACTTTGACCAATCCATCGGAAGGTAAGAAACAAATATTGGGGTTGTATTTGACTTTTGATACTTTAGTAAATTGTATAAAGCTAGGTGTGTATTGATTTCAAACAAAACCGGTTGAGAACTGAACATAAAGAAATATTCAATGATTCTTTAAAATCACATGAACACATGAAACCATTACAAATATGGCACTATTGAACATAAACACTAAATTAAGATTCTTTGTTAATCTAAACTACAATGTATGATTAACAGTCTTAAAACAAAAGTATTGTTGAACAGCTGTGATGTTTCTCGTGGCAGGATGAAGTGTACCTTGGCATTCCTTGTGTTGTCCATGGTTGCCCTCATGGCTCAACCAAGCCAAGGATTTTTGCATCTAGCTTTGGGAGCTGCTAAACTTCTTGGCGAGTAAGTCCTTAGACTGCTACTGTTGGTGTTTTTTTAAATTTATAACAAAATGATTCAATATTTTAATTTTAAAACCTCAAAAAAAATACATTGTGATTAATCTTTTCTTCTTCCTACCAGTCTGTTTGGCAGGAAAAAGGCTGAATTTGCGGAAAAACAAGCTGACCAGCAGCAGATGGACCAGCAGCAGATGGACCAGCAGCAGATGGACCAGCAGCAGATGGACCAGCAGCAGATGGACCAGCAGCAGATGGACCAGCAGCAGATGGACC
>NW_013953168.1:185845-188012 GCF_001266775.1 Austrofundulus limnaeus
CTCCAGAAATGGGTGATAAAATAATTGCTGATGTAATATTTTCCCTATAACTATTACAAAAACACAAAATAAGTATAAATAAGTATTTATATTTGTGTACAAGCTGTTTAGATTGTCAAAAAGCCTGTGTTTTTAGGATTATTAATGAAGTTTGTGTACTCAGACCAGTAATATTTGGGGTCACAAGTTTTTGCCRTGRATATTTTGTGGGTCAGAAGATACAAAGTTTGAGAACCACTGGTTTACAGCATACTAAAACCAGCAACAACTGGGCTAAAAGTAAATTTTACAGCATAATAAACTGGTTTCTCTTGTTCAATTCAAAAATTAAACTGATAAAAACAGTTTCACTTAAAAAGCAAAGTTACTGGAATTCTGACAGAACAACAAAACGACAGATGTGTTGACGCAGTAAGTGATATTAGACTCAAGTCAATGTTCAAACTACTATCATGCAGGTTTTGATCAGAATGCATGTAATCAGGCTGGTTTGAATGAATTTTGTTTTAAATGGAATGCATGGGACACAGGACATAAAAACAACAAGAGTTGACCGAAGTGCTTCACAATTCAGCCAAATTAATAAAACAACCAAGCAACAGAAAAATATAAAAACATGACCAATATAAAACTGAGAAACAGAACATAGGAAACATCGGCTTTAAACAATCTCAAACTGTACCAGAAAGAACGTGATTAAAACCCCCTTTGAAAGGCAAAAAGACTCGTTTAAACAGCTAAACTTTTCCAAAGGTGAGGAGAAGAAAACCAAATGTTTTGTTATGATTCATAAAAACAAATTTAATTCAGGACTAGAAGTCACAGACGTGGAGCAGAACTTTGAGTCATCCCCAACTTCACTGAACTGAATGAGACCCGTTTTTAAAATGTTCCCATGAAGAATGAGACTCAACTCTGACTGTTGGAAAGTGAAACATTTCATGTGATTTAACGAAACAATCTGAAAGTATTAATTTGTCCAACTTAGTCAACTTTACTTAAAATAAGCTAAAATTTGATTTTCTCTTTGACAATGACTGCTGGAGACTACACTGTTTTAACAAACCACATCACAAATGTAAATCTATATTCCTCGTGTTGTACGGCAGTCTTCTTTTGTTAGTTTGTTGTGATGTTTTTGTGATTCCTTGTAGAGCATTAATAAAGTCAGAGTCTGAGGCCAGTGACTTGATGAAGAGGGACAGAAAAACACTTGAGAYGTCCTCAGACTCTGTATGAACTCTAAATTATCACAAAGGTTTTTGTTCATTCAAAACACAACAGCYATGTTCAGTGGAAACTGTTTTTACTTGTACTTTTGTATGAATGTAATGCTTTTGTGATGCTTTTAAATGTATTTTTCTTGCTTTTATTGTGAAGCACTTTGTGATTTTATCTAAATTTTACTTACATATTTAAGTATCTATAATTAAATTAACAGACAAAAACATATTGTGAACTTTACCTTCAAAAGGATCTGGTTTTACAATCTTTTGTTCTGTGATGTGACAAAAAACAAAGTTGGTGTCATTGCGACACCAGGATGATTGTTGTTTTTCCAGTGAAATCACTTAGTCAGGATGACACACTGTGACATGTTGTATTATCTAAAATTAATGACACAACTATAGATACAAACTGAGCGCACACGCATGCTGAGACACAATCTACTGTTAACACTAACTGCTTTGAGTGGTTTTGTCTGTTTAATCTGCTTTAAAAAGCAAACATGAGAAAGAAAGGCATAATGTTTTTATTGCTACGAGTCAGTTTCCCAGTCGAGACAAACGACCTGTTGTCTAACATGTTTCACAACAGAAGAACAGACTGGCATTTAGCACAAACTAAAAATATGAAATAAAATAAAATCAGGAAACTAACCAAAGGATGGTTCAATATGAAAAAAGTCAGAGTGCTTTAAGTGTATAGACAAAACTATAAACTTAAAGAGTACTAAGTATRTTTGAAGTTGTTCCATTTTAGTATTTAAAAGTACACTTAATACACTTAAAATTGTGCTTTTGTACAACTTAAATACAACTAAAGTACATTTAGTATTAAATTAGTTGTTCCAAAATCGCACTCTTTAAGGATACTGATGATCAGTGCGGCTTCAAGCATACTAAATCAGTGTTTCCCAAAGTTGGGGTCGGGACCCAAAGTGGGG
>NW_013953168.1:188858-190357 GCF_001266775.1 Austrofundulus limnaeus
AGGGCCTGAGAGGGATGCCGAACGCAGAGCCACAAGGGGCACCCGCACAGGAAGATCCGCCCACCAACCCCCCAGATCAGACCATAGGGGAGAACTGGGTGATTCCCCTCAGCGACCACACGCACAGCCCCCGGGGCCAGCAGCGACAAACTCATGGGCCCCACCGGCACCCGCCATACCAGAGCAGATCCAGGAAAGGGCACAGAGGTCAGGGCCCCCAGGGCGCACCCCCTCCAGGTCAAAGCCCTACAGGGCCAGAGGCCCCGAGCCCCAACAGGCAGTCACCAGGCCAGGCCGGCACACACCCCAGCGCCCGGCCCCAGACCCCGGGAACCCCCAGCACGCCGGCGGCCAGCCGCACACCCCACCGGGGGGCCGAGCAGCAGCGGGCCCCCAGATAAACCAGCAGTAGGGGCAGCCCAGACCACAAAAAAAAGTATACTTAGAATACATAGAATATATAGAATTTAGAATATATACTTAGTATAATATTTTTTCCCCAGAGGAAAAACTAGTCCTAAAAGAGATCTCACAAAAGTTTCCTTTCTATTTCTGAGACACTTGTGAGCTTTGTGTAAGACAAATATCAATCTATCGCTAATTTCTTCATTTTCTCTCCAGTTTCTCCTGAGCAACAAGGAACTAAAGATTATATTAGACCGCTGTGAAGATCACACTTTTCTCTAAGGTTCCTCAAATTTGTCTCCACATTTATTTCTCATCTTTGTCTCTTAAAAAAGAAACAGAGATTTCTTTGTGAACTTGCGAGTCTCATTCCAGGCTAGTTTTATCTCATATTCACACATTTGTACTGAAATTCCTTCATTGTTAACAGTATGAATATATTATGGATAAATGCCTTAGAATGAAAAATATAAAATCACACTTAAAATCTAATATAACCCAGAGAAGCACAAGTAAAAATATATAGCATGAATATTCCTTTGAAGTTTATTAGGAAAATATGCAATGCACTGATGACAATTAAATAAAAATTAACTTGCCCAAAATATGTTCAAGTGCAACAACAATTTTCATTTACAGTCATCTTTAACACACTGACAACATGAAACTATGGAGGACTGAAACTGACATAATTAGAAATAAAAGCACAAATTTATACATCGACCAATTAATAAAAAATAAATACACTTAAAATCACAAATTCATTTTAAAAAGAGAAATTTACCTCATTTTTATCTTTTAAATTACCTTTTATATTAATTTATCAAGCTTTGTTCCAAYAAGCAAGGAGGAAAACATTAGCTGTGCCTCTGTTTTAAACTCAACTTTAAACTTTAAGCTAAACTGAGGCAGAACAAGCATGCATGGTAGATCTGCACATGGATCCTGCTACATCCTGTCTGTTAACCAACAGGAGAGGGCCTGAACCAAACATGCAAAACAAAAATATATATTTTTAAAAAAGGCTAAATTTAAATTATGTGCTAAAATATAATATTTGTTGGAACTAAGCTGGAAAAATAAATATAATGATC
>NW_013953168.1:193258-197442 GCF_001266775.1 Austrofundulus limnaeus
GTTTTGGGGTTTGAAAGCCACTGGGACATCATGTTTAGAAAATAAACGTCTCAGTTTCTCCGAATTTAGCCTGAAACTCTCAGACTGAAGAAGTCTCTTGGAGGAGAGACGAAACGTTTCATTAGAGAAGAACCCGTCCAGAAGACCTATACATTTTTTCTTTCTTACAAGAGTATTTATTCATATATGCAATACTTATTTATTTATGTATTTATTTTTCTCCTCATAAAATCATACAGCATACTTTTCAATGAGGTTATAATTATTATAAACACAAACATTTTTTCTGTTTTCTTTGTTTTGTCTTCTCTTTCTGCAGAGGCAGACTACAAATGTGTTGTCTTATGTTTACTCCTCTTTCTCTTCTCTATCATCTTGTTGCCCTTTTAACTCTTTCTTCACCTTTCTCCTTTTCTTTTCTGTTTTCTTTTCCATCCACGTCTGTTATATAAAAACAATCCCAAAAGTATTTCTAATAAAGTTTAAATATATATGGAGCATCATTGTGAAAGTTAAACTGTTGGGCCTGTAATCTTCACTCTCAGACATGAACTCTGAGTTTCATACTGCTGAACAGGTCACGGTATAAAAAACATAAAAACAATAATTCACCATGTAAAAGGTTACAGACCACAATAACAAACGCATTTAGCACCATTAAAACAAAAACACTTTAAACAATTAATATTTATGCCAAATATAATGTGGCCAAAAGGTGTTTCAGTATTTAATGAATCATAGGTCAGCCTGCCTGAAGATTATATATAAATTATATCTTCATCACCCAACACTACTGGTCATAATGATTATGTACCAGTATTTTTTCTACTATATGTAACTGTAGTAATTGATACATTATAGTTATAGTGATATTATTGCACAACAGTATAACTTCACATCTGTTTTTCATCTCCAGATAGTTACCAGTTCTGGTCGAGTCTTTTTTCTAATTCCAGGTTGGTCCATCATTAAGCTGTTTAACAGTTCAATCCTTAAAGTTTAAAAACCGGTCCATCACTGACCCAGACTACCCCACAGTCTGAAGCACTCTGTATCAGGTAGGCAGCGCTGCTGAAAGGTTCAYGAGCCCGATCTCAATCCTACAGTTTTGCATTGGTCATGTTTATGTGACTTCTTCAACATTTGCTGCACCTTATCTTGTCCCAGATCACACGTTGTTCCTCCTCAAACATGAAAGTTGAAACATCCAACTAATAATGCAATAAATGCAACATTATGATAACCTGAGCTCAGACCAGCCCACTCAAACTGACAAGTATTTATTGACACAAATCCAGACCAGTTTCACATCCTGCTTTCTTTGGCTCCCTGACAATATTTTCTGTCTCCTGGTTTGATTCCAGTTTCTGGAGAGGTAGAAACAAACTTTTGTCTTTTTCGTGTTTGATAAATGTGAAAGTTGTTGTGTTATAACTGCAGGTATGTTTGGTTTTGCAGGATGAAGCTGGTTGCGGTCTTCCTCGTGCTGTCTCTGGTCGTCCTTATGGCAGAACCTGGGGAGGCTTTCCTTAAATCTTGGTGGAGAGGCGCTAAAGCCATATTTAAGGGGGGTTATTCAGGATGGAAAGGTAAAGCACACATTTTAACTCCAATAGACAAAACTCAAAAATCAGAAAAAAAATGTAACAATAAACCAACACAAACAGATATATATTTGTTTTTCATATCCTTCTCACTTGAGCTGCATTCTTTTTATTTATAGGTGTAACACTTTACTTTCAAATAAAAAAGTGCAATAAATTACTGCAACTAATTTTGTGTCTTATTTATATTTGTGTAGCGCACCGTCTTCAGAGGAAAATGCAAAAGATAGCAAAGTAAGCTTCTCACACTACGATTTGAAATCATGTTTTCAGTTTTTTTACTTTTAAAGCCAATTTAAGGTCCGTTTCACAAGCTTACAAAACATTCACTTTTTGGAGCCTCTTTTGGTAAGATTTAAAGAACTGGTGTATGCCTGGGCCTTTATTTTTATTTTTGTTGTTAACTAGGTATCAACAGGAAATACAGAAAAATGGAGGACAAGAAAATCAGCCTGAAAATCCGCCAGAAAATCCAGCAGCATATCAACGCTGAGTCTGTTCATCTGCAGACAGAACACTCTGATACGGTCTTTTGCTTGCACCAAAATAAAGTTTCATTTCTACCTATAATAAAGTCATGATTTCACAAGAGGCAAAACAGACATTTTCTGCAAATAAGATGTTTTCTTTSTAAAAACACAAARTGAGCTGATGTTGCTAATATTTCTGATGAATAAACTTGCAAATGAAAATCTTAACTTTGCTTTGTGGATTTTTTTTACTTTCAATTTTATTATTTTTAACAAAGTTTCACAATGAGGTAGTTATTTCTGAAGATACAAAGACCGATGCAGGCATTCAGACCGAAACAGAGTTCAGGGAACTTCAGGGAACATTCTTTATGAAGAAAGATGAAATATCACCAAAACAGAAAAAAAATAATTAATGGGCTGAGATAAAAATAAAAACTACTTGTTATAATTGGTTCCTTGGTCATTTTTTAGATAAACTGGGTAGAAACTATTTATCTAACACAAAATAAAACATTTTAAAATTTTAATAAGTGTTGTTTCAAACAGAATCAAGCTGTACCATCTAGTGATGTGCAGGTCGATACTTAAATATCGATACTACTGATACCAGAACTTTATGTTCTAGAGTCAATACTTAAATCAAAATATTGATACTTTAGTTATTTCACATAATGTTTATCATTAACAGGAAAATTGTGGAAAATTACCAAACTATTCAAATCTTGTCTAAATCATATGTGGTTGGAGGAACTACTTTTTCTTCCACTTGAGTTSTGCAGAGGCACAGTGGCATGAGTTCAGTCACTCAGTCTATAGTTGTACGGCAGGTCATTTTAACATAAAATCTGCTTCTTCTGACTTAATTAAATTCTAGATGAGGGGTTCCCAAACTTTTTCATGCCATGGCCCCCAAACAGCATTATTTCTGGCCAGGGACCCACAAACAATGCCACAAAATTTACAAAGTAAAAACTTTTTTTTCTCACTTTTATTCACTATTCAAAAATGTTTTTATTTCTTCAGAATAAGAATTTTAAATTGTGATAAACAAATGTAGGGTTGGGGTTAGAAAGACTTTTATATTAAATGAATACTATGTCATGTTTTATTTATAAAGCTATTATTTGACAAATACTTTTTAAGATTTAACAGACACATTGTGTGTGTTATCACAAAGTATCAGTATTGGATCAGTATCGCCAATACCAGCCATATTTTACTTGGTATCAGTATCGGTAAGAAAACTGGCAGTATCAAACATCACCAGTACCATCCTGAGACAATGTTGTCGTATTTCCACTTTAATTTGAACCTCACCAGTAAAATATTGTTTGTAGCGAGATGCTCCTAACTTTTGTGGAAAACGAGAAGTTTGYCTTTCTCTGAAGTGTTCTTGCTGAACCTACATGTTTCTAGAAGAGGACAAACTAAACACTTGATCCACTGATGGCATTCAAACTTTTTTAATGTTCAGATAACTTTCTGTAATGTTTCTCCAGCTTATTTTTAAAGTCATGCAGGATGAAACCTCATCACTACATGTCAGGTCTCATTGAGCCTCATCTGAGTATCAAGTCATTATTTTACTGACGGTAGGCAACAACTCCTAAAAACCATGCATTAGATGACAATAACTATACCTCCTCCTGGTGGAAAAGTGCACAATTAACAGCAAAAGCTTATTTATTTGAGTTACATTATACTACTTACAACAAACTTACTCTGAGTTACAATTATAGAATTTAATGTTGATTTGATGCTTCATTACGTTGCTTTAATTATGTTTTATTCTGTTTCATTTTTATCTTTCCAACACGTTTACATTAATGATTGTCCAGCACCTTGTGAATATACTTCTGTGAAAGGCTCTTTATAAATAAAACTTTACTTGTTCAAAAATCTTAAGATCTTAATTACTCTATAGAACAACACGCACCAACAGTACATCTGGGGGTGGGGGGTAGGGGTGTCAGGGTCTTTATTCCCATCCCATTCCCTGACTGCCATTTGGGGAGGGGTCCTGAAGAAGGGCGGACTGCCAGGTGCGGTCCTGGGCTGTGGGTGGGCTCGGGGCTTGGACGGTCACCGGGGGGCGGGGCTGGCTCTC
>NW_013953168.1:199524-202568 GCF_001266775.1 Austrofundulus limnaeus
CTGTCGAAAAAATACGTAAATTTGTTTTTTTTTTCTTTCAAATTATTTTTTACTTTATTTAATGTAAAAATAGGTTTTGGAATTTGTAAATCAAAAATGTTTGTTTCAATAAAATAAAATAATAGATTTAAAATGTTAAAGATAATACTTGTTCAGTTACATGCTGCAGTGTTTCATCTACCAATAACAAACAGTTGATTTAGAAAAAAGTAAAGACCATAAAAGAGAATAAATTTTTGACGGCAAAATGTTTGTATGGTAGATCAGACTCTGTGTTTACAGAGTAAAGTAAATGTGCCGATGCAAAAGAAAACACAGTACAACACAAACACAATAAGATGTTAAAAAGTGATTAGGAATAAACCTCCACAGCCAAAATAATTGAACAAGTACAAAAACTGAACACAAGTAAAAATGAACACAGAAGTMACTGTTTCAGATAAACTCATTTTCTTCATCTGCTCATTCCTGATCAGGAACACAGGAAGCTGGTGTTTATCTCCATGAGTTATTGAGTGAAAGGTGGACAGATCGCCGGTCCATCACAGGGCCACAGAGACTAACGAGACCAACAATTACAGTATGTACACTCACATCTAGTGACCATTTAGAGTCAGCGAGTAGTTTAATGTGACTGTGGGAGGAAACCCACGTGCATGGAGAAAACCTACACATGCACATTAAAGCACAGAAAGGTCCCACCCAGGGTTTGAACCTGCAACTCTTTCTCTGCAAGGCGGAGTCACAGTACTAACCTACAGTAAACCGCGCAGCTCATTGACCAACTGTTAAATCTAAGCTAAATATGTCTATGATGTCACTGCTGAACAGACCRAGAATAAAGAGGCCCCAAAGCAGTAAAGCAGACAAACAGTTTAACTGTTTTCTTTATATTCTCACTTTGACCACATTGATGATAAATTAGCATCGATGTTTTAGTGCTGATAAACATTCTTACAGAGTCACTGTGACTTGACATCTAATGCATTCAACCCCTCCCTTTATAGGACAACATTTAATCATTTAATCAAACACATCACAGTGCTTCCTCTGGGTGGGGGGACGACTTACGCAAGTGACTCTACCCTTAATATCTGAGTTACTTTCATTTAAAAAGATTCAATTTTCATTTTAGCTGTGCAAACAGATCTAGGACCAGCTACAACTCCTCCTTGTCCAGAACCTTGAAGATCTGTCATGAATTCAAGCCTGATCTCTGTTCTGTCTCCATGTGTCACCTCATTTACCTTGTTCATTGTTTCACCCCTCCCGCCACAGAAATCCCAATCAGCATCGTGTCACTCACCTGTTGTCTCCATGAGCTCCCTTCTCCCACAGCACCAGATTATTGAACGGTTCAACAAGTCAATGTCTAGCATTGTCCTGTCACGTCTGCAAAAACTGTCCRCCTAACCAAGTTTTAAACTCTTATATCAGCCAAAAAGTCTTTTTGATCTTGTTTTCAGACTGATTTACTAAACAAGAACTGATTGTGTAAGAATAATCATCTTGTTTTCASAATGTGTAAGATTATTTGTCTTGTTAGTCTGAAAATTWKACTCTTACCATCAAGAATCTTACCATTTACCCATTCTTGGTACTGTATCGGACTCTGACCTCCTGGTTCTGACCCTCACCTGCTCCACCGGATCTTCGCCTTCTGCCCTCGCMCTTGTCGGACTCAGCCATCTGCCTCCCGGTTCCAGAACTCAGCTTCCAAACCACGACCCAGAGTTCTGCTCCTTTAGACCAAAGTCTGCCTTTTGCCTTCATATATGACCCTCGACGGTTTWACAGAACATCCTGCGGTAAACAAACACCGCCACAGTCTGCGACACGGAAGTGTTCACAATTCCACCGGACGTCACCCCCGTTTTGCGACATCACTCAAGGGCTCTTCCCGGAATCCCCGCACCTTGAAAAGGTATTCATTTGGTTCCCAGTCTGCCTCAGCCACTAACCTTACTCTCTGTTGTGTAGAGCTCCTGATTCCTGTGACGCTTGGATCCAGAACCAGCTGCCTGTTTTTAAATAAAAACCTTAAAACTGCTCTGGTGTTGGGCAAATCAGTGAAACTCATTTCCCGAGTCTTAACCGGACCAAAATACCTGCTTTGGAACAACTCAAGTTAAAAGAAGCTTTGTTTGTTTTCAAATGACTTGCCTGCACTCCTGGACAGCCAACCACAGCAAACAAAGGCTGCAATAAAACATTTTAAAATTTGAAACTGGAGACCTTGACTCAATGCCGTCGTGATGTATTTTTGTACTTGTCAAAAAGTTTTTTGTGCCACTTTTCTCAACTAGAGATTCAAACTTCATTACACTCCAAATATTAAATTTCCACAACATTAGCACACAATAATAAAGTTGAAAATACAAGACGGTCTCAGCGAGCTCTGCATTAACGTCTCAATGACCAATCCATGCCACTGAACAAGAGCCCCATGCCATGGATAAACTGTCTCTGCAACTCCCCACCGTGGTCTATCACACCCTGCTACATGTRATGGTGAGCCTCCTGTGTTTTTAATCTAACAATGTAAGCTTCGCTAAGATCCTGCAAAAACCCTCCACTCCTGACAGATGTTTTTCACGTCATGGAAGAGTCCGTGTCCAGATACAAAGCAAATCTGGAAAACATTACAGCAGGTTTTCTCACCAAGCTCCAGTCTCATCCTTTAAAACATAAAAATCAATAAATAATAAAAACACATTAAGGAGAAACCGTCTTTTAATATAGATTTGTTTGCATTTAGTTGCTTTTTAAAGCAATTTTCTTTAGTGTAATTTTTTCAAACTGCCTCTCAGGTTTTTGACACTGCAACCCACTGAGTCATGCTGGTTTCACAACCTTTTGGCTGAACAAATAAAAACATGTCCTTTTGTGCTAAACGGCTTGATGTCAGTCACACAAACCCACCAAACAAGAACAACTCCATTAAAGGACATGTTTTAGGCTTCAAGTCAGTGACATTTATTCACATTTTAGTTTAAAAGACTATTTGAAAAAAGGGTGTGTTTATGTGGTAATGGCACGGGGGG
>NW_013953168.1:203204-205409 GCF_001266775.1 Austrofundulus limnaeus
CTCAAAGTGCACGAGCTTCAAACTTCAGCGTTGGCTGCGATTTTGAAGCTGAAATCGCGTTCGGTGTGAACGCACCATTAGGGTTTGCAACATCTGATTTAAAATGAGTGAATATTTGCAAAAAAACTATGCATTTGAACATTAAATGTCATTAAATATTATTAACATTAAATATCTTGTCTTTGTAGTTATTCAATTGAATATGGGTTGATGCAGATTTGTAAATTATCATATTTTGTTCATTTTTATGTTTTACACAATGTCCTGACTTCATTTGAATTGGGGTTGTACGTGTAATTATGTAGATTTATAGTGCATTTTATAGTTAATTTGGTCAAATTTATTTTATTTTAATCAAATTTGCTCCTAAACAAAAAATATTGCTTCTCCTAAGCTTTTGTTTTTGAACATATAAAAGAAATTTTGGGGGGCCACATCTCTGGAACCACTGGTTTAACTGTCGTTTAACTTGAGATACTGTGCAGTGGGATCCTATTTAATAAAAGTGCCAATTTTCATCAAAATCTGAGAGAGCTGGGTTAAAACCACTGAGTGATTTGGTACAGAATGACCCTAAGATATTAGAGTTTAAAGTGTTATTATTAAATGTAGAGTTGTATACAGTATATTTAGTCTATAGCTCTACATAAGACAGCACTAAAAACAGCTCATTTGAAAGACTTGTAATAAAATAAAATGAAGTAATTATCAGATTCCATCAGAAAATGCTGATACTTTTATAAGATATAATAAAATTTTTTGTGGTTAGCCCCCATCTAAAACATGTAGGCCAAAACTCAAGATACAGTCATTTTTTTATCAAGGTTGCACAGTATATTGCGAATATATTATCCTCTCAATAACAGTGTGCACAATATTCTTAACGCAAAGGGTAAAAAAATTAATTCTTGGAGAGCAATAATTGGAAATGTTTAATGCTAATGCAATATTTAGTCAGTAGGACTGAAAAAGCTCATTCCAGATACAATTAACAAATTGTAAAAATTGACAATTATACAAAATGCTAAAGGTCAAAAAGTAGGAGGTACAGAAATGAAAATAAAAGAAAATCACACCTGATCTGTCACTGCAGTATTTATCAAATATCGCCATCACAAGATTTTCTACTATCATGCAGCTCTAATTATTACAACAGAACAAAAAATAATTTGAAAAGTCTGGTCTAAGTTGTAAGCTACAAGCGTGTGAAAGCCAACGAGCAATCATAACACTAACTGTGTTTCTATCAAGGCTTTTTGATGTGCATTTAGAAGTGTCGAATTAAAAATGCGAAAAAAAAGTCATATGGAAACAGAAAAATTCAAATAAATATCCTCAAATCGCTAAAAAGTTTTTACGCTCGCTTGAGGTGGTTTTTGGATGATTCGCAAAGTAGTTAATGTGCAAAACGGGAGATGGAAACATGTTTGCTGAATAAATTCTGACGTAGCGCATATTTACCTCACGTGACGTTCAGCTGTTTCCACTTTCCTGCCTCGTCCCTCATCCTCGCCTTTCTGCTGCGTAGTTTAACATTGCGTTTATTTTCCTACGTCTCCTGGCAGCGTTAAACATAGCCTGTACTAGCTGAATAGATAGAATTACAACTTGACCAATAGCAAGGAAGTCATGAAAAAATTGCTCCATAGTCCCAAAATGATTACCCTCTGCTAGTTAGCAAGTTTCACTTCCTGTTTACTACCGCAAAGCTTGTTACCGATGTCTGACGTAATCACACGTTGCGTAGCCTCGTCTAACGTAATCATGCGTTGCGTAACCTCGTCTGACATAATCACGCGTTGCGTAGCCTCGTCTGGCGTAATCACGCATTGCGTAGCCTCATCTGGCGTAATCACGTGTTGCGTAGCCTCGTCTGGCGTAATCACGCATTGCTTAGCCTCGTCTGACGTAATCACGCATTGCGTAGCCTCTTCTGACGTAATCACACGTTGCGTAGCCTCGTCTGACGTAATCACGTATTGCTTAGCCTCGTCTGACGTAATCACGCGTTGCGTAGCCTCGTCTGACGTAATCACGTATTGCTTAGCCTCGTCTGACGTAATCACGCGTTGCGTAGCCTCGTCTGACGTAATCACGCGTTGCTTAGCCTCGTCTGACGTAATCACGCGTTGCGTAGCCTCGTCTGACGTAATCACGCGTTGCGTAGCCTCGTCTGACGTAATCACGCGTTACATAATAACGCGT
>NW_013953168.1:206692-209562 GCF_001266775.1 Austrofundulus limnaeus
TAATCACATGTTGCGTAGCCTTGTCTGACGTAATCACGCCTTGCTTAGCCTCGTCTGACATAATCACGCGTTGCGTAGCCTCGTCTGACGTTGTCACGCGTTGCGTAGCCTCGTCTGACGTTGTCACGCATTGTGTAGCCTCGTCTGACGTAATCACACATTGCGTAGCCTCGTCTGACATTGTCACGCGTTGCGTAGCCTCGTCTGACGTAATCACGTGTTGCTTAGCCTCGTCTGACATAATCACGCGTTTCTTAGCCTCGTCTGACGTAATCACGCGTTGCGTAGCCTCGTCTGACGTAATCACGCGTTGCGTAGCCTCGTCTGACGTAATCACGCGTTGCTTAGCCTCGTCTGACGTAATCACGCGTTGCGTAGCCTCGTCTGACGTAATCACGCGTTGCGTAGCCTCGTCTGACGTAATCACGCGTTGCTTAGCCTCGTCTGACGTAATCACGTGTTGAGAAGCCTCGTCTGACGTAATCACGCGTTGAGTAGCCTCGTCTGACGTAATCACATGTTGCATAGCCTTGTCTGACATAATTGCGAGTTGCGTAGCCTCGTCTGATGTAATCACGCGTTGCTTAGCCTCGTCTGACGTAATCACGAGTTGCATAGCCTCGTCTGACATAATCACGCGTTGCATAGCCTCGTCTGACGTAATCACGTGTTGCATAGCCTCGTCTGAYGTAATCACGTGTTGCATAGCYTCGTCTGACGTAATCACGTGTTGCATAGCCTCGTCTGACGTAATCACACATTGCGTAGCCTCGTTTATTCGTTTTAAACAGTTGAGAGGGAAACTAGATGGAAACAGTCTAGATACGAATTTTTATTTATTTAATTTGTTGCGAATTTTGAAAAGTTGTATAGAAATTCACTCTACAACTGGATGGAAACATGATTACAGGAGCCCTGAAAATGAAGAAGCAACATGATATTTAGCCATCATTAACGATGTTATTTAAACTTGCTTTTCGCCTGTTTTTAGGCCTGACATTTAAGAATGTCAGCTGTAAAAAAAAAGAAAATGAATATGAAAGAAAAATGACACATTTTCCCATCTTTTCAAGTAAAAAGAAAACAATACTGATAAGTGTTATTAAAAATGTTTATCTCGGTTTATTCATAAGATGTGTATATTATATCCACACACATTTCTGTGCCCACTGTGCCAGCCTGGTGAGTCAAACCTCAAACAAATCTGGGGCAGACCATTGTGAACTCTGGTAAGAACGTCAAAATATTACCATATCTTCACACAGCAGGTACTTATTTGGTGACGTRTTAAGGTTTAAAACGTATAAGGGAGCGTAAATAATCAAGCTTTACAGCTGCTGACAGGTAGACTTCCTGTGCTTTAGCAGTTTATTGAGCTGAACAGGCTGTTTGACCCTGTTTTAAGTATTTGTGCAATGCTTAGCAAAGCAGCTGCTGCCTGGAGCTGTAAACACAAACCAACAGCTTCCTGTGCAACTCTCAGCAAAAGCAGACTTCACTGTTTGCAAATATGCCAATCTCACATGAAGTAAGAAAAAGTAGTAAAACCAACAAAAAAAGAAAAAAATAATATGAACTTATAATTTTTAAGTGGGTTCAAAGCATATCCACACGCTGCGAACATTCAGATGTGTGATGGAGATAACGATTTATGCAAACACTTTTTAAACTGCCCAGCTTGCCTAATTTTGTGCTGGATAGAATTTCAACATTTTAAGGATTATACATTTTAACTATCAGTAAAGAAAGGAAGTGAAAATCAATCCTTTCATCACACTCAGTCAAGACATGACTGATATGAAAACAAAGTCACAATAACAGAGCTTTAGTTACAAATTACAGTTATGCTCATTAACTATGCCTTAAACAATACTTTGATCATGTAATATAAATATTTTGTACAACTTATACTTGTGGTTGTTTACAAAATGTTGTTCCTCCTGAAAGATGGAAGTGGAATTTGGTGATGAGCCGTCACTCCCAGTTTGACAAACCAAAAGACTGAAACTTTTCCACGCGCCAATAGTAAACTAATAAATGAGATGCTGCTGGTGATAAACTGACTTCAGGCCAACCCACAGACATCAAGTATTTAATGAACGTGCACCACGCCAGCTTCAGAGCTTAACCAATTGGACCATTTCTGCCACAATCGTGTGTGTCGACCTGCTGACAGGTAAATATATGGAACAGTATCTGTGACTTTGTGCAAAGCCACGAGAATAAGTGAAAAAGACTTGAGGCGGTGTTTTTCAACTTGCAGGATGAAGCTTGTCATGTCTTCCTCGTCATGTCTCTGGTCGTCCTCATGGCCGAACCTGGGGACTGTTTTTTCAGATCTTTTTGGGGGAGGGCTACATCCATATTTCATGGGCCCCAGTCATGGTACAGAGGTAATTATGGTTAATTATTAATTCATCAGGTTTATGCAGGGAGCAAGAATGTTGGCTTGAAAACGGGGTTCACGCAGGTTTCAGTGAGTTAAATTTAAGTCCTTTTAAAAACATTTTAAGACCATTAGGAATGACATTTAAGACCAAACCAACACATTAACAAAAACATTCAAATAGTCCCAGAAATTTTAACATAGAAACATTTTATCAAGAATATTTAATTTTAATACAAAAACACTAAATTATTTTAATGAAATGGTCATATCTATGAGACCATATCGACTGCTGTGGACCACTTCCAACCGAGTGCAAAAGTCACTGATAAAGTCGAATTTAAAACACACTTCCCCATGTTTAAAGGACAAGCAGTGGACATAAGTGAACTTCTTTGTGTTTTGGGCAGGTGAACAAGCTGTTGTATGCAGGAGGTTGTAGCGACAGAGACGTGGAAGTAAACTGTGACATACTGTATATATA
>NW_013953168.1:211782-213709 GCF_001266775.1 Austrofundulus limnaeus
GTCATGTAGGCCTCGTAGCCCACAGTGTTTATGCTTTAGACACACCCACTCTTGTGACACGCCCACTTTGATTCTGCAGATAAGCCCTTCTCAGTGAACGAACAAACATCACCTTCTGCTGAGATCAGGTGTGTTAGTCTCAACAGAACCGGTCCAGAACCAAACAGAACCTCCTGCTGACCGGACCTCACAGGGAGGTGAGATACTACCTGAACATCCATCCATCTGTTCATCCATCCATCATCCATCCATCATCCATCCATCCATCATCCATCCATCATCCATCTGTTCAACCATCCATCATCCATCTGTTCATCCATCCATCTGTTCATCCATCCATCTGTTCATCCATCCATCCGTTCATCCATCCATCCATCTGTTCATCCATCCATCTGTTCATCCATCTGTTCATCCATCCATCATCCATCATCCATCCATCATCTTTGACCCAGTCTTTCAGGGTCAGTGCTGTTCATATCCAGCAGTCTCTGTGTGGGGGCGGGGTTAACCTGTACAGGTGTCCAGTCCCTCACAGGGACATGAGACAAACAGCCAGACCAATCAGACTGACTTCCTGTTTGATTCTAAAAACATGGAGAAAACACACAGGTGCACAGAGAGAAACCATCAGAGCTGTTTGTGATCAATTCTGCTTCATTTATTCTTTAATCACTTTAATCACAGGAACTTCTGGGTCCTGGAGACGGGTTCTGGAAGGTTCTGGAAGGTTCTGGAGGATGATCAACGTGGACCGAGGTCAGCTCTTGGTTCTGGAGGCAGAACGTTTCTGGTGAGTGGGTGGAGTGAAAGGAGGTGTCGCTGTCATCAGACCCGGGTCGGTCCTGGTAGGTCATGTCTGCTTCACTGACAGGGTCCAGAGTGGGAAAACACATGTTTGAGATTTTTACAGGGTCCTGGACAGGAGGGCAAAGCCAGAACCAGAACCAGAACCAGAACCAGTCTCACCTGAGATCAGAGTCAGAGAGATCGCTGCTGTCGCTCTCCTCTTCATCGCCTCCATCAGTTCTTCTGACTCCGCCCTCAGACCAGTCCACAGGTGAGACTCCGCCCTCAGACCGGTTTACAGGTGAGGCTCCGCCCTCAGACCAGTTTACAGGTGAGACTCCGCCCTCAGACCGGTCCACAGGTGAGACTCCGCCCTCAGACCGGTTTACAGGTGAGACTCCGCCCTCAGACCGGTCCACAGGTGAGACTCCGCCCTCAGACCGGTTCACAGGTGAGACTCCGCCCTCAGACCGGTTTACAGGTGAGACTCCGCCCTCACACAGGTCCACAGGTGAGACTCCGCCCTCAGACCGGTCCACAGGTGAGACTCCGCCCTCATTCTGGTCCACAGGTGAGACTCCGCCCTCATACTGGTCCATGAGTCGTCTCCGTCTGGCTGTGAAGACCCTCCTCTTCATCAGGCTCTGGGGGCAGGGGTCCACCAGGTGAGGGGAGCTCAGAGCTTCAGAGCAGAGGTTCAGCTGCTCGTCGTCACTGGAGTCTCTGAGACAGGAGGAGAAACATCAGAACCACTGACATACAGGGTACTGGACTCTGAACCAGATCCTGAAGGTGAAGCTGGAACAGGACCGGCTCCCAGAGTCTGGATCCAGTGCAGGGTCTAAGCCCATCAGACCCGTCTGCAGCTGAGACACTCACAGCTCCTCCTCGTCTTCCTGAGAGCTGTGAGGGCGCTCGCAGACGACACACCTGTTCCCCAGACTGAGGAAACATGTCCGACAGAACACACCTGGAACACAACACAACCTCGTTAAAACAGGTCGTTAGGCTGCCTCAGGTGAGCCTCAGGTTTATCTCTAGTTCAGCTGAATCAAAACAGCTTCAGGAAACACCCTCAGTAAACACACACACACACACACACACACACACACACACACACACACACACACACACACACACA
>NW_013953168.1:214246-217930 GCF_001266775.1 Austrofundulus limnaeus
TATCCAGGAGACACAATTTATCAGGAGAGGATTTTTAAGTAATAACTCAGAGTAAAACAGGAGAAACAACTTTCTACTTCTTACCTTTTTTTAAAAAAATGTAGTGAGTAGAAAGTACAGATAATTGTGTAAAAATGTAATGAGTAAAAGTAAAAAGTATGCTGAAAAATAATTACTCAAGTAAAGTACAGATAACCAAGATTTCTCCTTAAGTACAGTAACAAAGTATTTGTACTTAGTTACTTTACAACTCCGCCTCAAAGTCCTGCAGAAAGACACGTTCAAACTGAGGATCCAAACACAAGAATAAATATGTAAAGTTTAAAGGGATCAAATGAGGATTTATTCTCCATAAAAACAGGTCTGAAAGAGAAGAAACAGCTTTTTATTCTAACTTTATCTTCAGACTTTGGTCTGGACTTGGTGGGTTCAGGTCTGGTTCTTGGTGGACTCAGGCCTCCTGCTTCAGACTCCTCAGGGTTCTGTGACCTCTCACCCACAGCAGCTCAGTGATGACACCTTTCCTGTGAGAGTGGGAGTGGGCGGGGCTTAAAAAGAGAAATACCTGCCTTCAGGCTGCCTCTTCCTGTCAGATTACAGCCTGGTGTTCCTCCTGGCTGTGGTCCAGAATCCAGAGAGTGAAAGCAGGAAACTCTACCTTCTGCTTTTTATTGTTTTATGATGAAACTTAGAACCTGAACGTTGGTTTGACTTTAAAACTTTATAACTTTATAACTTTATGAGGTTATGAACTTTGAGTTTAAAGCAGTGCCATCATGTGACACCTTTAATCAGTTTTATGTAAAAAAAGAATAAAAGCTGCAGATGTCTGACTGCAGTGAAACCAGATTATTTCTCAGATTAAAGAAGCTGCAGAATGTTCTCTAATCTTAATCTGTACACAGGAATTATGTTTTCAATCTGAGACAAACTTCACCGGAGAGAGAAAAGAAGCTCTGCAGATAATCTACTGTATGTGTCAATCAAATAAAATATTCTGAATAAATCCTGAGGTTTCCAGAATCAGAACCATCAGCTGGTCTCACCAGGTGTCTGAGTGTTACCTGCTCTCGCTCTGGATGGTAGGCAGCACAGATGAGTCGTCTGCAGCGCTGCATGAAGCCTCCGGTCAGAGACACCAGCAGAGCCAGGCCCAGCAGGAACCCTGTGGAACACAACAGAACCTGTTCTGATCAGTCAGAACTTTAGTTAGTCAGGTTCTGGTTCTGGTTCAGATCCACCCTCGAACTCTGAAGAACCAGTTTTGTTTCTACCAGAACAAGCCAAGGTGTGGATGAGACGATGCTTCAGACGAGGAAAGCATCTTCACCTCTGGGGGACAGTTGTGTAAACCTCAGAGGGGCTGTCCACAGGGAGGAGTGACCTCACCTGTGTTGGCTCCTGGTTGTCATCAGTTTACTAAATGAGTTGAATGGATCTAGACTTCATACACAGGGGTATGCAGATGACCTGGTCATACTTGTAGAAGGCTTCTGCCTGGGTACTGTTTGTAACCTGATGCAGAGYGGACTAAACATAGTATCCAGATGGTACCAGGAGCAGGAACTTTCTGTTAACCCAAACAGAACTGGTTCTTCTCACTCATAAGGATTAAAGGAAAGGTTACTCACCTCCAAAGTTGGGGGGTGTAGAACTCTCCCTGACAGAGTCAGTTAAACTCTTGGGTGTCTATCTAGACAGGAAGTTTAACTGGAAACAACATGTAAATGAAAAGTGTAAGAAGGCAGCAACGTGCCTCCACCAGTGCTGGAGAATAACAGGTAGTCGTTGGGGTGCTACCTCAAAGGTTATCAGGTGGATCTACACGGCCATAGTCCACCCCATGCTATGCTATCTGCTTTAGTGTGGTGGGTTCCAGTCCAAGTTGGGGTGGGAAGAGTGATGCTCACCCATGTGCAACGAATGTCCTGCCTGAGCTTCACAGGTTCTATGAGAACAACACCCACTGCAGCCATGGAAGTCTCTCTACGACGGACATGTCTCCCAATCACTTCTACTGTTTTACAGATGGATCCCTTCTGAAGGGCTCAGTAGCTGCAGGGCTGATGATTTTACACACCCATAGTGACAGAGTACCCACTAGGTCAGGACTATTCAACTGGCGGCCCGCAGGCCAGATGTGGCCCGCGAGTGACCACAGTTCGGCCCCCAATTGGTTCCTTCATCTCTTAAGACCAAACCCCTGGTTTCTACTTTAATTACTCCAAGTTCTTTTACGTGTTTGGTATCTACAGAAACATCAGAATCTTGGCTAGAAGCTGGTAAAAACATTTCAGTGAACATCTAAAACAGTTAAACTACAAGAAGTTGAAGATAAAATTATGAAAGTGAAAATAAAATTGGTTTAAAACAGTTAAAACTACAAGAAGTTGAAGATAAAATTATGAAAGTGAAAATAAAATTGGTTTAAAAATTTGGCAAGTCAGAGATGTTAAAATATTATTTGTGTTAAATATGAGGCAGAATGTGTTGTTTTTGTTTTTGTTATTGTTTAATTATCAGTACTTTTATAGGGTTCAGTATGTTGTATTCATGATTAAATGCATCAAAATAAACTGTTTCAAAGGTAACAGATCTTTGTAATACTTGGTTTATTTACATAATGACTTTAATTACTGGATGTTCGGCCCCTCAGCTGTTCGTCTGCATTAACTGTGGCGGGGGTGGGGATGTGTGTGTAAGTGTGTGGTGGGGGATCCTGCTGTTGCGGATAACAGAGGAAGGGGAGGACGGGGTGAAGAGTGAACTTATTTTTGACTGATTTAATTTTATTTATTGTTTTTATCGTCCTGCAGGCTCTGAGAGAAAATTAATTTGAATCTGAGTTTTTGATAAAAATCATTAGATTACTGTAAACATCTGTAAACCTGCAAAATGAGGGAAAATCTGTGTCAGTTACAGATATTCTGTTCAGGTGAGCAGCTGTCCTCCTCCAGACACATGATGGAGCGTGTCTGAGCCAATCACTGATCATCTGACTGATTTAAATACATCTTAACARTCATGAGGTACTTTACATTGACTGTTTATGGTTGAGTGTGGGCGTGTAGAGGGTAGAACCTGAGGAGGACCTTGGTCCAAACTCTGAGGTGTGGCTGTGATCTACAAAGGGAAGGTGCAGAAACGTGCGTACGCACATGTAGGGGTCACGTCGAGTGAAGAAACAAGATTTACTGCCTCGAAGCAGGCCTCGGACAGGCCTGACGAGAGGACAGGAACTCTGTTACAAACTGAACTCTATTTAGGCCATGACAGGTCATTCTAACCGTGGAAGAGAACCCCTCAGTTCTCTTAATGGTGCGTTCACACCGAACGCTATTTCAGCTTCAAAATCGCAGCCAACGCCGAAGTTTGAAGCTTGTGCACTTTGAGGTCAGACGCAGGTCAGCTGCGCTGCACGGCAGAGCCTCCCCGCCCCTCCCTCCTCTGTCGGGCTCTGTTTAATGTCGGACGAGGAAGTGGCTTTGCTTTATTTACAGAGCAAGAAAATGTCACGTTCATCAGATAATTAATTCATAATTAATTCACCAGATAATTCAGAGAAGAGGCTCACAGCTCGCTTTCAGGACTATTTTTCCAGTCTGATGAGTCGCTGCCACGCATTGGTGCGGATCAGGACACGACTGCAGCACTCATTTCAGCTAAAGAGCTCCTCTCCATCTG
>NW_013953168.1:218271-219324 GCF_001266775.1 Austrofundulus limnaeus
AATTCACATCAACTCAGATTACTTATATAGAACAGTAAAACGTCAGTTCTGATGTTAACAACCAAACAATTTTACTGGCACTTTTAGCTTAAATTTTGGCAAATTAAGAACAAGGAAAGGAGGAAAGTAAGATTAGTATGTTACTACGACTTTTACTTTTATCAAAGTGTGGGTCAACCGGAACTGCACGTCTTTTCTAGTCTCAGGTTCCACATGACACGTCACTCCAAACACATCAGCTTTTACCTGGTGATGACTACTTAAGGCACCCTCGGGGTAGGAGCTGGCTCGCCTCCGATCAGTCAGGGAACTGATGTCGGCTCGCTTACCGGTCATTGGCGAACAGGTGTTTTTACAGGTAACTTTCGTCTGTTTCAGTCCAAGCCAGAAAAATTCAAGCTATATCCGGTCCCTTCTTTCCAAAATAAAATCTCCCCTCGGGAGTTAAAAACACACTTAGAGGCTCAGCCTCAGGTTGAGACCACCGGCACGCGTGCCGGGTCCCTGGCTGTGAAGTCTCCCCTAGTTAGCTCATGGGATCAGACTTTAAGCCAAACTGGGGTTTCTCCGGAGAGAATCCCAGCTGCCTTCCTAGGTTGGAATCAGGAAGAAGAGTGTCGCTCAAAGCCGTCCAGGTMAGTAAAAGAAACGGACAAACTTTGGTTCCGCCCTCAGGCTTAGAGATGAGTCAGAGAAAGAAAGATAAAGATTTGCTAGCGGCGCCAGCCCAAGGTTAAAATTCTGTGGTTGTTCAACAACATGATGATAACCTTTTTCAGCTTTCTTCTGATAGACTCAGAGAAATCATGGCAAAACATTTATGATGATTAATTAACATTTCTGTTCTATAATCAGTTCTGAACCTTCTGTTAGTCAAGATAAATGAAAGGTTTTCTCAGGAAAAATCCGCAATTATGTTACTGTGTTCACAGTAAAATAAAAACAGTGATTTACATAAAAACACAATGAAAACATTGTAATCAGTTTCTCTGTGATTTTTTTATACCATTATAAATCTTTAAGGCACAATAAAAGAAAAGAAGTCATTCCACT
>NW_013953168.1:219342-221926 GCF_001266775.1 Austrofundulus limnaeus
TCCACGGTTAGAATGACCTGTCATGGCCTAAATAGAGTTCAGTTTGTGACAGAGTTCCTGTCCTCTCGTCAGGCCTGTCCGAGGTCTGCTTCGAGGCAGTAAATCTAGTTTCTTCACTCGACGTGACCCCTACACACGGTTTTATAAATCTGAAGTTTTTTTGGAGTACGCCATTTTCGTCTTTTGGCCGTACATTCACTTTTAGTATGGTTTCCACACAATCCTTTATAAATCTGACCCCAAATTATTTATGGGGAGAACAATGGGCCCACTTAGGAGGCCTCCACTCATATATCCATGCCCAGTAACCATAACCATCAGAACCTTTTTATCAACCAGCAGAACCACCTGAACCTGAAGCACATTGATGCCACTTTTCTTTAAAAAGAATCATTTTGGTCTGTGATGAAACATGACATCATTAAAACTAAATTATAAACAACAGTTATTATAACAAAGTATAATTGAATATAAACTTCTGCAGTTCACTGCTTTATAAAACAAACTGAAGAAATAAAATATGACTATAAACTAGACTGGACTGGTACTGAGGATAAACCAGGGTTCTGGTCTAACTGGACCGGTACCCAGGATGAAGCAGTGTTCTGGACTGATTGGACCAGGGTTCTGGTGTGACTGGACCAGGGTTCTGGTCTAACTGGACCAGGGATCTGGTGTGACTGGACCGGTACCCAGGATGAAGCAGGTTTCTGGTCTAACTGGACCAGAGTTCTGGTCTAACGGGACCTGTACCCAGGATGAAGCAGTGTTCTGGTGTAACTGGACCAGGGTTCTGGTGTAACTGGACTAGGGTTCTGGTGTGACTGGACCGGTACCCAGGATGAAGCAGGTGGTGTAGTCCGGCTCTGATGGCTCCAGCAGACACTTCCTGCTGATCACAGTGATGTTTCCTCTCTGCAGGATGTTGAAGGAGGACACCAGGTCTCTGAAGATGTCCGATGCGTACCCGGACCCGTTCACCTGGACCACCAGCCTGACCGGAGCTGTGGGCGGGGACAGACAGTCACCATGGTTACCCCTCAGACCCATGGAACACACACCTGTAGCAGGTGATGTCTGACCTCGAGCGATCACGTCTCCCTTCACCTGGTGGTACACCTGATCCAGGATCCAGAACACCAGGAAGTCCAGGCACACCAGCAGGCTGCCTATGACCAGGTGTTTGAACACAGAGGCCACGCCCATCAGCACAGCTTTGCGCTCTTTGAAGGACATCTGGAAGGACACTGGAGGACAAACAGATGGTTTAAAACAACCGGACTTCATTTTTAAATCAGGTTCAGACTTCAGACTCAGGTGAACTGACTAGGACTGATGTAGGTCTTAGCCTCTCTGCGTGTGAGTGGCAGGACTGAAGCTCCACCCACTGACACCACCAGCTCGTCCAGCTCTTTGAACTGAGCGTTGATGTAGATGTTATCAAAGCTGAGCTGACGGAGGTACCTGCGCCTGTACTGCACCGCCCTGCACACAGAACCAGCAGAGTACAGGTGAGACCTGAACACAGACCAGACCCACACCTGCAGCAGTCTGACCTGAAGAAGGCCCAGCCCAGCAGGACCAGGCTGAAGTACATCAGAGGTTCACCCAGTCTCTGAAACAGCTGCAGGTCAGAGGAGATCTCAGCCATGATGTCCTGAGACACCTGCTGCAGGGAGCGGCTGCTGTTAGCGTCCAGGTGGAACTGCACCGAGGCCGTCATGTTGAACTCAAACTCCTGCATCATCCTCTTAAAGGCAGCCACCGTCGCTGGAACAGAGTCCACCCGTCAACCAGCAGCAGCAGGAACACCATCACTGTTACAAACAAAACTCACGTTCTGCCAGGCGCTGCTTCAGCTGGGTGGAGATGTAGGAGGGGATGATGCAGAAGAGCTCCCCAGCTGAAAGAGAGTCGCTTTAAACGTTTGTTTACATGTTCAACTGTTGATTCAACAGGAGTTTATCTGAAAATCAGCACTTCCTGGTTTTATTTATATTTCTACCACAATGAGATTTTATTTATTTTTTATTAGGAGAATAAAGTCATAATATTATGAGAATAAAGTCATAATATTATGATAATAGAGTTGTATGGAAATAAAGTCATAATATTATGAGAATAAAGTCATAATATTATGAGAATAAAGTTGTATGGAAATAAAGTCATAATATTATGAGAATAAAGTCATAATATTATGAGAATAAAGTTGTATGGAAATAAAGTCATAATATTATGAGAATAAAGTCATAATATTATGACTTTATTCTCATAGTATTATGAGAATCAAGTCATAATGTTAGATTAAAGTTGTATGGAAATAAAGTCATAATATTATGAGAATAAGGTCATAATATTATGAGAATCAAGTCATAATGTTAGATTAAAGTTGTATGGAAATAAAGTCATAATATTATGAGAATAAGGTCATAATATTATGAGAATCAAGTCATAATGTTAGATTAAAGTTGTATGGAAATAAAGTCATAATATTATGAGAATAAGGTCATAATATTATGAGAATCAAGTCATAATGTTAGATTAAAGTTGTATGGAAATAAAGTCATAATATTATGAGAATAAA
>NW_013953168.1:222953-225881 GCF_001266775.1 Austrofundulus limnaeus
ATAAAAATAAAGTCATATTATTATGAGAATAAAGTCATAATATTATGAGAATAAAGTCATATGAAAATAAAGTCATAAAATTATGAGAATAAAGTCATAATATTATGAGAATAAAGTCATATGAAAATAACGTCATAAAATTATGAGAATAAAGTCATAATATTATGAGATTAAAGTCATAAATTTATGAGAATAACGTCATATTATTACAAGATTAAAGGAATAAAATTATGAGATTAAAGTAATAATATTATTAGAATAAAGTCATTATATTACGAGATTAAAGTCATTCTAAAAATAAAGTCGTACTATGACCTCATAGCCTTTACACGAAAAAGCATGCAGTTATCACTGCATTAAAATGAGGAATGCTGAGCAACTTGTCAAGTTGTTCTTTAGTTTTGCTTAAAATAAATTGTTAATCTTTTAGCACATTAGCATCAAATTAGCAGTAGCAGAACTTGGAAACTGTACAAATGACTTTCTGATAAACTGAAGCTGTATTGACAGATGTAGTCCGCACATAGCTAATTTGGATGAAAGCATATTACACTAACAGTGACCCAAGTCATTGTAGACTACTTTATAAACATGGCTGTCCACAGAAGGTGTGAGGAAAATAAGGAGGAAACGAGGAATGGAAAATGGACACTTCATTTAAGATTATGACTTTTTTCTCGTAATATTACGACTTTAATCTTGTAATAATATGTCTTTATTCTCATGCTATTATGACTTTTTTCTCTTAATATCACGACTTTAATCTTGTAATAATATGACTTTATTCTCATACTATTATGACTTCATTCCGTAAAAATTACGACATTAATCTTGTAATATTATGACTTTATTCTCATAATATTATGATTTTATTCTCATATTGTTATGACTTTATTCTTGTAAAAATTACGACTTTAATCTTGCAATATTATGATTTCATTCTGGTAATATCATGACTTTATTCTCATAATATTATGACTTTATTCTCGTAATATTAATAAAAAAATCTTGTTGTGTGGCCCTAATACTCCGTCATATATTTCACAAAATGTCCCAACTTTATGTAAACTCAGGCTGCACTACAGTCAAAATATAAAAGTTTGATTTGATCAGGTTTTTCTTCAACAGAACAGTCAGCTGAACCCCATGAACTAATCGTAAACACTAACTTTAGTTTTTTAACTGGTGCTGATGTCAGTGAACACACCTCGAGCGATGTTGCAGAGCGGCAGGAAGCCGTCCACGATGTCACACAGGAAGTTGAAGTCTCCCAGGAGGTTGGTGCAGTCGACCCGAGCCTCGGCAAACACATCCCGGCACTTCCTGTACGGAACGCCGAGTTTGTCGTTACAGATGTCTCCGATGTCCACGAGGAAGTGGAGGACATTCTTCAGAGTGCGGGCTGCAGGGTCAAAGGTCAAAGAAAAACACACAGGTGACCGAAGATCTGTCATTAACAGACAACATGAACAAAGAAGACAATACTGAAGAGGACTAACTGATGGATGGATGGATGGATAGATGGATGGATGGATGGATGGATGGATGATTGATGGATGGATGATTGACGGATGGATGGATGGATGACTGATGGATGGATGGATGATTGATGGATGGATGGTTGGATGGATGGATGGATGGATGGTTAGATGGATGAATGGACGGATGAATGGATGATTGATGGATGGAAGGATGGATGGATGATTGATGGATGGATGATTGATGGATGGATGATGGATGGATGGATGGATGATTGATGGATGGATGGATGATGGATGATGAATGGATGGATGATTGATGGATGGATGATGGATGGATGGATGGATGGTTGGTTGGATGGATGGAAGATTGATGGAAGGATGGATGACTGATGGATGGATGGATGGTTGGATGAATAAGTGGATGGTTGGATGAATAAATGGATGGTTGGATGAATAACTGAAGGGCTGGATGAATAACTGAATGATTGGATGAATAAACTGATGGTTGGATGAATAACTGAATGGTTGGATGAATAACTGAATGGTTGGATGAATAATTGGATGAATAATTGGATGAATAACTGAAAGGTTGGATGAATAGTTGGATGGTTGGATGAATAACTGAATGGCTGGATAAATAGTTGGATATTTGGATGAATAATTGGATGAATGGTTGGATGAATAGTTGGATGAATAACTGAATTGTTAGATGAATAGCTGGATTGTTCGATGAATAGTTGGATGAATAATTTGAGGAATAACTGAATGGTTGGATGAATAGTTGGATGGTTGGATGAATAATCGGATGAATGTTGGATGAATAGTTGGATGAATAACTGAATGGTTGGATGAATAAATGAATGGTTGAATGAATAGTTGGATGAATAACTGAATGGTTGGATGAATAAATGGATGGTTGGATGAATACTTGGATGGTTGGATGAATATTTGGATGAATAATCGGATGAATGGTTGGATGAATAGTTGGATGAATAACTGAATGGTTGGATGAATAGTTGGATGAATAATCGGATGAATGTTTGGATGACTAGTTGGATGAATAATCGGATGAATGGTTGGATTAATAGTTGGATGAATAAATGAATGATTGGATGAATAAATGGATGGTTGGATGAATAGCTGAATGGTTGGATGAATAGTTGGATGAATAACTGAATGGTTGGATGAATAGCTGAATGGTTGGATGAATAACTGAATGGTTGGATGAATAACTAAATAGTTGGATGAATAAATGGATGTTGGATGAATAACTGAATGGTTGGATGAATAATTGGATGAATGGTTGGATGAATAGTTGGATGAATAACTGAATGGTTGGATGAATAGTTGGATATTTGGATGAATGGTTGGATGAATAAATGGATGGTTGGATGAATAATTGGATGGTTGGATGAATAATTGGATGGTTGGATGAATAATTGGATGG
>NW_013953168.1:232066-233307 GCF_001266775.1 Austrofundulus limnaeus
GGTTGGATGAATAGTTGGATGAATAACTGAATGGTTGGATGAATAGTTGGATGAATAACTGAATGGTTGGATGAATAGTTGGATGAATAACTGAATGGTTGGATGAATAAATGGATGGTTGGATGAATAGCTGGATTGTTGGATGAATAGTTGGATATTTGGATGAATAATCGGATGAATGGTTGGATGAATAGTTGGATAATAGCAGCTTGGTTGGATGAGACGTGACGAACCAACATGGCGGACGCTCTCTGTCAGGGTGTTGATGAAGTTCTGGACTCTTCCTGCGACAGCGTAAGCGTTACGGCTGATCTCTCTGACTTTGTCCAACACAGCTGTAAAACAACAACAACAACGTTTGTTTTTACATGAAATTACATTAAAAAAATCTAATCTAATCTTTTATTTTCTATAAAATGTAATAAATTCTAAACTTAATTTAATCTTCAGTGAGTGACAGAGGCTGTTATCTGTAGGTTTGTTATGCTGGGTGTGGGCGTGGCTTACAGTAGAGGGGCGTGGCTGCTTGCTGCATCAGTTCCTGCGTCTGATTGGCTGCCAGCTCAGCTCCACACAGCAGGCTGGAGGCAGCTCGCTCCGTGTTTTCCAGCGTGTTCTTTACTGGACCGGACAGCAGCGTCGACACAAACAGGAGGAGGATGAAGGTCCTGCCACGAGCTGGAACGCAGGAGGAGGTGGGCTGTGATTGGCTGGTTATTAGAGGGAGCTCCTCCCCTTCGTTATCTGACTCTGTTGATTGTTTGCTTTAACGTTGTGTGTTTATCATGCTACATACACCTGAACCATCATTAAACTGAAACACCACAGCCTCACCTGAGCACATGGTGGGCAGCATCACCATGACGTCGGCCCGAACACCTGGCGACAGTCCCATAGCGAACGCTGCCAGGCCGCCCACTGTCACCGTGGTGTACACGCAGAACCACAGGGGCTGGTTCTGCAGGAACAGAGCCATGGCTCCGTAAAGAGATGCCAACAGGAGTCCAAAAAGAAACGCTGCTAAGCTCCGCCCCGCCTTCACCAGGTGAGCCCGAAGATTCCTCCTTCTGTGGAGGTGAGACCGTCCAGGTGACCTGAAACAGAAAACTCCTTCAAACATGAAGCATCTGTGGCGCCCCCTGCAGACTGCGATCATCCATAACAACAGATAAAAAATACAAATCAGATCAGTGTGTGTGTGTGTGTGTGTGTGTGTGTGTGTGTGTGTGTGTGTGTGTGTG
>NW_013953168.1:233497-236219 GCF_001266775.1 Austrofundulus limnaeus
TGTAGTAACCTGGTCTGAAATGTTTATATGAACAGATTTGTCTCATTATTTAATAAGAAACTACAGTTTTGTCTCTTTCTGGTCCTTAATTAATGCATATTAAACATTTATTAATGATTTATAAAATGTTTACAGATAAATTAATAACATATCTATAAACTCTTTATAAAGTGCTAGCTCATGCTAACTGTTAGCTTACCTGTTCAAGACTCCTCTAACTATTTGTGTGGCCCCGCCCCTCACCACCTGGACGGTGATGTCACCTAGCAGGTGTCTTCTGTCCTCCTCGGGACTCATTTTGTGTTTATTTCGGACACGTTTTTCCCCTCTGGTCCTCTGTAACCATGGAGAACAGAGAAACTTCCGGGAGCTCAAACACAAACCGTTAGCGGTTTTTGCTAACTAATCGTTACGTTAAAGATGGCGCCCACCGAGCCGCGGGAAGGTCCGGCTCTGTTCGGCGGTGAGTTGACGCGCAGGGACGCGTCTCTTTAGCCGGTTAGCTTGACTCCTCCAGATGTTTGTGCTTCCAACAGGTGTGCGCAGGTTCCTCCAGGTGCTCGGCGAGCGTGCAGCGGAGTATCCGGCGCTTCAGCTGGTCGCCAGGGCTGTGTTCGGAGCGATGAGCGGTTTAGGTAACTTTAACCGGCGCGTGAAACAAACGTTAGCTAAAGCGGCTAACAGAACCTGTATTCAATTACTACGTTTAATTATAGTTTTAACCGCTTTAAGTGAAATTAATAAACCTTTTTACTACATTAATGGAGAAAATAGAAACAGAAAGTGCTGAAATAAAATTCGGCTAACTTTTTAAAGCTCTAAATTAAATAAATGTCGTGTTCTGACAGTTTCACTGGTGAAAACATTTTTTGAGTTATTAAACACAAATCTATTAATTTTATCACAATAAAAGATGAAATATTGAGAACGATTAGGCAAAAAGGAATAAAAGAAAATGATTTAAAAACATGTTTACAAACAAGAAATGAATGAGTAATTTTAATTTATATTTTTTGTTGTGTTTTTAGTTTTGTTCCTGGGAATCGCCCACAACCTTCCTCTGACCTTTGACCTGAAGCTGGTGGTGGGAGCTGTGTTTGTCGGTGAGGAAACTTCTCTCTCATCACCTCTCAGACACACAACCACAGCGTTTAATCAGACGTGTGTGTGTGTGTGTTTCAGGTGTGTGTGCCGTAGGAGGAGCTCTGGCTTCATTCCTCAGGTGTGCGGTCCTCCTCATGTTGCCCAGTATTCTGGGCTCCCGAGGTCAAGCCTACCTGATGATCCTGATCACGTCCATTCTGTACCAAGGTAAACTGTCCGTGTGCGTGCTGAACGAGCTGAGTGAGCGTGGGGCAGAATTCAAACACTCCATCCTGTGTCCCGCCCTCTCTCAGGTCCGATCTCCAACATCCAGCGTAACGCCGAGGAGGCTGCTCTGTCTCTGAGCTGTAATCTGGACCTGCAGGTCAATCACAGCAGGATGTTGTGGAGACACGCCATCAAACCGTTTATTCTCATCACCCAGGAGCTCATGGTGAGTTCAGCTCAGATATCACCTCCTGGGCTTGTCTCACGCTCAGGATGAAGATGTTCTGTTGGAGGTAAACTGACAAATTGTTCTACTTTCTCCTTCAGTGCAACACTTTTAATTAACTGGAGAAATTACATTTCCTGCGAAAATACTAGTGTGAATGCTTCTCAGTGAAAAGCTTAGGTGAAATGGAGCTGCAAACGTTTAATAGTAAAACAGTTTATGTAAGTTCAATTTGAAATGCTGAAAGTAGCAGAAGAATAACAGACTGGAGCAGAATTATAGCTGAAATAGCAGAAAAAAGCTAAAATTAGCAGCCACAAGTTGAAATGCAGCACCCAGATGATTAAAGTGCTGTAAAAAATAAATAAAAATAAATAAAATAAACATGTTGAAAAACAGCTTCATTCATTTTCAGGAGGAACTGCAATTTAGCTTAACAGTTAACTGCATTCAGCTGAATAAAATCCTTCTTCAGGATTTCTGACTGTCAGTTCATCACTTCATCACTTCCTGTATGAATGATGATGAGGGTCTTCAGAGATGGATACTCAGCTGTTATTTCCAGAATCTTCTCTGTGAGATCAGACACTTCCAGAAGTGTCTGATCTTCCAAAGTCCATGTATTTATACAGGTTCTTCAATGCCTTCACTCGCCCCCTGCTGACCTACGGCTGAGTCACAGGCATTCAGACACAATACTCAGCTTATTCCAACGTTTAATTATGTGTTGTGAAAGACGTTTCAGACATGTAACTATACCTATTTCAATCAAAACACAATAGATTAAACACTGTCAACATTACAACAAGGAGAACTTAAGAATATAGTGTTGTGCTTTTAACATCAGTACTAACCTTCCTAATTTTAAATTTCCTCACAAAAGTATAAAAAGCCGAAACACCAAAAGTCATAGCTGGAATGTCCTGAAGGAGCTGAACGTTTTGATGCATGAAATGTTAAAGTAGCACAAACATTGTGGAACGAGTTGATGCTGAAGCCTGTAGAGAAGAAAACCAACCCATTCTCACTCCCGAGTCGTCACATATTGACGTTTTTCAAAGGTCCCTTGCGTCATATTTTGACGGGATGGGGCGGAATCTGTTGTCATAATTTCTGAAAGTGTAGAAAATGCACAAATACTACCGTCCCAAAGCGTGAAATTACGTTTATTCACTTTAGACATCC
>NW_013953168.1:237392-238143 GCF_001266775.1 Austrofundulus limnaeus
CCCTAATGTTAACCTCAGACCCCCGACCCAAAGACCCCTGGTGGCACAACCTGGAAAAGCCGCGGGCGGCAAGGACTGACGCGAGGGGGGTACCTGATGCGTCAAAATTGGACGCAAAGGGACCTTTGAAAAACGTCAATATGTGACGACTCGGGAGTGAGAATGGGTTGAGAAAACTGCTGTGAATAATGAGAACGATGTGAAGAATTCACACAATAAATAAAACAATGTAACGATTAAGACTGGTTTAATGGTCCGTCCTGTCCTCTGTGTCTCAGGACAATAAAGACCAGTTTCAGTCGGAGGCTCTGAACGTCAGCGCCAGGTTCCAGAACATCAGGAAGGAAGTGGCGTCTCAGTACGGTTATGACCAGGTCCGGTCCAGACCAGGTGGGAACAGCACCCAGGAGCGGTTCACCTCCAAGACCAGGATGCAGTGTGACAGTGAGTGGGAGTCACTCACCTGCAGCTAACAGCTAAAGATCCTCACACTCTAAACCATGACAGGTGTTTCCTGTGAAACGAGCTCAGGTGTTGTTTGTGAGCAGGTGTGGTGAACGAGGGCGTGCAGCGCTGTGCTGATTGGTTCAACAGCAGGTGGGCGGAGTGTATGACACTGATACCTGTCCCCGTCATCAACCACATCCTCTGCGTGTGCATGAAGTTCCACTTCCTGTGTGACGTCATGAGAGGTGAGCGGTGATGTCACATGACCTGAGCTGACCCCTGGGTGAGCGGTGATGTCACAGTG
>NW_013953168.1:239475-240681 GCF_001266775.1 Austrofundulus limnaeus
TGACCCCTGGGTGAGCAGTAACTCCTCCTCCTCCTCCTCTCTGCTGTCAGTCATGACACCGTGGTGTCGGGAGCAGATTCCTGTGGAGGGGAACTTCGGTCAGCTGTTCGATCGGCTCAACGTCTCCGTGGACCAGCTGTCCAGGGAGTTCAGCACGGAGCTGGTCCTGCAGGTCCGGATAAAAGCCTTCATCAGAACCTTCAGGGACCTGCAGGGTCCTCATCCTCTTCCTCCTCTTCCTGTGCAGGAGCAGCAGCAGGAGGTGTTGGAGGGAGCGGGGTTGGATCAGAACTTCACTCAGGCCGTCAGGCAGTCCTTCCTCATCCTGTCCAACACCATGGACACGGTGCTGCACGTCCTGCAGATGATTCTGTCCTTCACCTTCATCACTGTCTTCATTCAGTACGACTCCTCTTCATCACTGTTGAGCCCTAACCTTTGTTATGAATTGATCCTTCATCACCTCCTCCTCCTCCTCAGGGGGTTCAGTTACCTGCGCTCGTATCAGAGAGACATCTGCTTTGACAACGTCTACGTCACTTCCTACTTCAGAAAGATCGACGCCCGCAGGAGACGAGCGGTATCCTCCTCCTCCTCCTCCTCGTTCTTCATCGTTACGGCAGACAGATGATTGACAGTCTGACGTGTCCTCTCTTTGGTTGGTTTCAGGGGAAACGCTTCCTGCTGCCCCTGAAGAAACCAGAGAGAAAGAAGTTCATCCACCCCTGGAGTCCGAGAGTTCACCCTGAAGAGCTGAAACAAGTGGTGAGTTTAACAACCCTCCTCCTCCGATGAAAGGTCAAAGTTCAAACACATTCAAAGAAAATAAACTGTGAATGCTGAGTCAGCGTTCACACTGTTGTTTTCCTGTTTTTATGTTTCTGTAATGATTTATCATCAAAATACTTCCACAGACATGTAGCTATATGTAGCTTTTAGCTCACTGTTAGCTTCTTCAGCAGAACTCTATGGCATAGGATGAGGGCCAAAATTAAGACTATTGCACAACCAGGATAAGCTGGCATTAGCATCAGAGAGGCCAGCGATTAGCATGGATAAGCTGATGTTAGCATTAGAGAGAAAATAGAATTTCTTTAGTTTTATCATCTTTCATGATTTTTCATAATAAATAATTTTGTTTTTAAAGTTTTTTTAGTTATTTTAGTGACAAACTGTCAGAAGAATCATGATTCAGCAGCTGTTTGT
>NW_013953168.1:241681-248225 GCF_001266775.1 Austrofundulus limnaeus
ATCCGATATCGATATCGGATCGGGACACCCCTAGTTATTAGTGAAGAAAACCCGTCTGGATAACAGCAGACTGACTGCTGGTAAAATATACGACAGGTCTGGACCACTCCTGAATTTTGTTCGTATCTGAAAAAAATCTTAGAATATGAAAACATTGGTGAATGCCACAAATTCTCCTAAATCACTCGTACGCACAACTTAAGAACAAATCTGTGCGTACCAACGGTTCTTGCATGAGGCCCAATTGCTTCAAACTGACCCCGCCCCCTGCAGGTAGTCACCATGTGGACATCAGAGTGGGCGGAGACTCCATGATAGCCCGCCTCCTGAGAACAACAATTTCAGGCTTCAACAGTTCATCTGATGTGAACATTGAGAGTGATAACAGAGGTGGGTCATGTGACAGAAAAACAATAACACACATTTCCTCTTCATTCGAACCATTCTCAAACATTGTTGCTTTAAATGTTACATCAACCAACAACCTGTTTAATGAAGAAAAATATTACAAGTTTTATTAAGTTTTTACTAACCCAAACTTTTGATTCATCTCTGCTTGTTTCTTGAATTTAAGATTATTTTTGTATAAATATAAAATATCTGAGTTGTTTTGATCAGCAGAGTTCATTAATTAATGAAATATTCTCTGAATGTTTGATAAAAATATGTTTTTATATCTGAAACTGTTCCTGTCAGCCTCCTGTTCAACCAGCAGAGGGAGACAGACTCTCAGACAGTAAAGAGCCTGGCTCCCTCCTCCTCTCCTCTCCTCTCCTCTCCTCTCCTCTCCTCTCCTCTCCTCTCCTCCATCAGTGTGTGTGTCGCCCCCCTCCCCCCTCCCTGGCGGTGTGTACGTCAGCTGTGTGTGTTGTGTCGTGATGGTGGTGCTGTTCAGCTGCCTTCAGGTTTACACCAACCGGCTCCGACGGGTCATCGCTGCCTTCTACTACCCCAAGGTACCGAAACACACATCAGCCGTAACATTATGACCACGTACAGGTAGGGTTGGGTACAGAAACTGGGTTCTGGTACGGCACCGGGGAGAACATCAACAGTGGTGCATAGACCCAAACACAACTAACTTCAGTGCCTCAAAGAAAGCTGTTAAACTGCGCCCTCTGGTGTTCAGTGTTAACACTGACAGCCTCTGGTGTTCACTGTTAACACTGACAGCCTCTAGTGGTCACTGACAGCCTCTGGTGTTCACTGTTAACACTGACAGCCTCTGGGTTCACTGTTAACACTGACAGCCTCTGGTGTTCACTGTTAAAACTGACAGCCTCTGGTGTTCACTGTTAACAGTGACCACCAGAGGCTGTCAGTGTTAACAGTGACAACCTCTGGTGTTCAGTGTTAACAGTGAACAAAAGAGGCTGTCAGTGTTAACAGTGACAGCCTCTGGTGTTCAGTGTTAACAGTGAACACCAGAGGCTGTCAGTGTTAACAGTGATAGCCTCTGGTGTTCACTGTTAACACTGACAGCCTCTGGTGTTCACTATTAACACTGACAGCCTCGGCACACAATCTCCACAGCCACGCTGTTTCTGAACCTCCTCTCCGGTGGTTCAGGTAGAAGCGAGTACAGCATGCTTATGATTTTAATGTCAGCAGAATTCTGCTTGTGGATTAACTCTTGGATTGACTGACAGCAAATTTCCTCCTGGAGAGAGCTGTTTTTGTTTAGGAATACGAACGGGCGGCGTGATACGACAACATGGTGAAATAAAACAGGCACAACTTGTAAACACTTCCTGGAGAGAGGTGAAGGAGACGAAGCTGAGCAGATCACGGGAGGTTTCCAACAAACTGACCGCCCACGGTTACACAAACACTTAGCTAAACAGCACCGTGAAAACAAATAAACAAATTAAATAAACGAAAAAATAAACAAATAAATAAATAAAAAGTGAAGTCTGAACGGTAACACAAATACACAATAATAAAAATTAATTCACATAAAAGTGTTAAAATAATGTTGGCATTTTTAAAAACATATTTAAAAACTGTTTCAACTCCAGTTTAAAATCATTTGACATTTTTTCCTCTGTTCTGGTTTTAAATGAGAAAACTGTTTCTGAGCTTTTATTTTGGGCCGGGCTCATCGTGTTCTGACTGGATCTGTTGTTCAGTTAATAAATATGTCAGAGGTGTCATATTATTTATAATTTTAAAGAGTAAACACAACTTTACTAATTTAATCCTATTTTTTATTTAACATTTTGACATTAATGTGTTTTTCTAACCAGAATCTCAACAGTCTGTAAAACTTAATTAATTTAAAAACATAAACGCAGCTATCTGCCACAGGTAAGATATTCATTGTTAAAAGTTTTACACAGAACCACTTCAAACTGGTGGAAGTGTCTCTTTAACAAAACCTGTAAGAGTGGAAAAAACACACAACTCTTTGTTTTAGATTAGAACATATGCTGTGATGTCACTTCCTTTCCTGAAGTGATGAAGAAGCAAACCACACAATCTCATTAACACACACACACACACACACACACTGCTGTGTGAGCTGCAGTAAATCTGATTAATGTAAGAGCTTTAAAACAGCAGAGCTGACGGCTCTAACGGTGGTTAACAGAAGTGTTCTTCCTGCTGAGGAACAAACTCTCGCTCATATTCATCTTTAAATCACCTGCTCATTTGTTTTTATGTAAATAAATTAAACCTAAAGTCAAGTTCTTCAGGGTTTTTCATGTGACGTTACAGGTTTCAGCTCACTTCACTGTGTGACAGACTGAGCTGAAGCTGCAGCCTGTGTGTAGGAGTGAAAACACATAATTATATTTTAAGCTGTGATCATTCTTCAGCTCAGATTATCTGCTGACTCAGCTGAGATCTAACTCCTGTCTGTTTCCTGTCAGCGGGAGAAGAAGCGAGTTCTGTTCCTCTACAACCTGCAGCTCCACAGACAGATCTCCTCCTGCGACAGGAAGAGGAGGAGCCGCCTAGGGCCGAGGACGGTGAGCGTCTCCTCAGGGCTCAGATCCTGAGGTCTGCTCAGAGGATCACAGTTTCTGCTGATGCTTCATTCATCTGTGGTCTGATGTTTCAGCAGTTTTATCTTTATATGTTTTAAACCACAACAGATTTTTATTCATCAGTTTGTTAAACGTGTCTTTGATTAGTTCATTGTGTTTATCAATGAGAGGAAATCAAATCCATCATTTATCCTGTCAGCTGTCAGGCTTCAGCTGCTGCACGCTCCTGTGGAGCATTTGGGTTCACTTCCTCCCTGCTCCTTGTCTGCAGGTGTTCCAGCGCCTGAGCAGGTGGGGGCGTGGCATCTTCCGTCACAAACAGGAAGTGTTCGACACAGAGGAGACGAATTACGCCGGTGGTTAGGAGGAAGCTGGAGGGACACGTCCCGCTCCTCGTCCTGATCAGATAAAGTGTCTCTGATTGAAAAGTCAGAATCAGAGTTTTTCTTTTTTAATCTGAGAAAACTGATTTTCAAAAGAAACGACTGAAACAACGAGCCGAAGATCAGTTCAGACCAGACACATTACTTTTTCTGTCAGGCATGAAGGCAGCTGTTACAGCTAAAGGAGACAGAATAGTTGCTAAAAGTAACCAAATAGTAGCTAAAAATAGCAAAAGGCCAGCTAAAAGTAACAATGATTGCTAAAAGTAGCAACAGGACCACTACAAGTAACAGAATAGTAGCTATAAGTAGCAACAAACAGCTAAAAGTAACAGAATGGTAGCTAAAAGTAACAACAGACTAACTAAAAGTAACAGAATGGTAGCTATAAGTAGCAACAAACCAGCTAAAAGTAAGCAACAAACCAGCTAAAATTAACAGAATGGTAGCTAAAAGTAGCAACAAACCAGCTAAAAGTAACAATAGTAGTTAAAAGTAGCAACAGGACAGCTAAAAGTAACAATGATAGCTAAAAGTAGCAACAGACCAGCTAAAAGTAACAGAATAGTAGTTAAAAGTAGCAACAGGACAGCTAAAAGTAACAATGATAGCTAAAAGTAGCAACAGACCAGCTAAAAGTAACAGAATAGTAGTTAAAATTAACAGAATAGTAGCTAAAAGTAACCAAGTAGAAGCTAAATATATTAACAGGTCAGCTAAAAGTAACTAAATAGTAGCTAAAAATAGCAAAAGGCCAGCTAAAAGTAACAATGATAGCTAAAAGTAGCAACAGGACCACTACAAGTAACAGAGTAGTATCTATAGGTAGCAACAAACCAGCTCAAAGTAACAGAATGTTAGCTAAAAATAGCAACAGACTAACTAAAAATAACAGAATAGTAGCTAAAAGTAACTAAAGGTCAGCTAACATTAACAGAATGGTAGCTATAAGTAGCAACAAACCAGCTAAAAGTAACAGAATGGTAGCTAAAAGTAGCAACAAACCAGCTAAAAGTAACAGAATGGTAGCTAAAAGAAACAGAATGGTAGCTAAAAGTAACAAAAGGTAAGCTAAAAGTAACAGAATAGTAGCTAAAAGTAGCAACAGACCAGCTAAAAGTAACAGAATAGTAGCTAAAAGTAACAGAATAGTAGCTAAAAGTAACAGAATGGTAGCTAAAAGAAACAGAATAGTAGCTAAAAGTAACAATGACAGCTAAAAGTAGCAACAGGACCACTACAAGTAACAGAATAGTAGCTAAAAGTAACAGAATGGTAGCTAAAAGTAACAAAAGGTCAGCTAAAAGTAACAGAATAGTAGCTAAAAGTAGCAACAGACCAGCTAAAAGTAACAGAATGGTAGCTTAAAGTAGCATAAAATGAGAAAAAGCATGTAGCTGAAGCAGAACAAAGTTTTTTTAACTGAGCCCATCTCCTGAATGAGCTGAACGTTTTGAGAAATGAACAGCTAACAATCTGCAGAAGTGGTTAGACAACATAAAGTGTACAGAAAAATAAAAGCTATAAGTGCTGAATCAGCGTTAACACAGTTCAGATGATGAATTTTGCTGCAGCTTGTTTTTAATCTCCATCAGTTTAAATATCTGCATCTTGAGTTAAACGGCTAAAAAAGCTTTTAACAAACAAAACAATTGTTTTAATCATCTGTGGATCAGCTGAACTGTGTGTGTGTGTGTGTGTGTGTGTGTGTGTGTGTGTGTGTGTGTGTGTGTGTGATCACTTGATCTGATTACCTCCACTCTGTGTGTACAGATGAGTTATGTAATCAGCTGATCCTCAGCAGCACCTGCAGTGTTTGTTTCATTCAGGATTTTAATGGGAACTGACCCGGATCAGTTCAGTCCTCTGACCCATGATCCTCCCACTGGGTCACAGAACCAACCCCTCCAATCTGATTCTGACCTGCATTAACTGAGATCAAACATTTCAGTGTGGACCAGTTAGACCAGTGAATTACACTAATCACCAGTCTGACCATCATGTTAGTCTCTGTATTAAACTGTAGAACTGTTCAGCCTGACTATAAATTATTTAATGATTTGTGTGGTTAACTACAGCTGCTAAACACACCACCTGGTGCTCCTCGTGCGGTTTGATCTGTTGAAAAGTCTAGTTTTACAGCGCGGGCTTTTATTTTGAAGGCTGAACTTCCGGCGTCCTGCCTGTCCCAGTTCCGGTTAGCTTGACTCAGCGGGGGTGACGTCTGCGTTACCTCGGGTTATAAACACGGGCGGTCCGGTCCGGTCCGGTGCCCTTCCCTCTATGACCCTCCGTCAGAACAAACACACCGAACTTCAGAGTGTCCAGTGGGACCGAACAGAACCGAACCGGAACCCGTCCTCCCGGTCCTGACGGCAGCCTTCGGAGTTGACCGCGGAGCTGCGCAGAGATTCCCCGGGGGTGTCCCGCCGCATAAACAGCACCGACATAACGGTCCCGACCCACGCGTGGGGGGGTTCTGTGTTTGATGTGGGTTCTGCAGGGAGACCAGGTACCATGGAGGTTCGGCGGAGCCCGTCCCGGGGCTCCGGCACCGTGAGGTAACTGGAGCGAGACGGGAGTGCCTGACAAAGCGGCGACCTGTTGCTGGTTCCCGGTGACGCAGCGAGGATGAGCGGCGGCGCCGGGCTGCTGCTGCTGCTGCTGCTGCTGGGCGGCCGTGCTGCCTTCACGGTCTGCAGGTCCCTGAACGCACCGCGGGACCTCCTGCCTCTGGACGGACAGAGGGACGGAGCTGTGGCAGGTTACAGGACTTTAAAATAACTCAGGATCAGTCTAATGAAGTGTTAATATTTACTGTTTACAAAGAAAAATATAAGATTTCTGCAGGTTTGTCTAACAATTATAATTTACTACACAGTTGTTAATAAAATGTCTAATTTATGTGTTTTATGTTTGTCACTTCAATATATTTTTCCATTTAGCTAAGATATTTTAGCTTTTATTTAAGTTTCATCTGAAACTAATGTTTCTGGTTTATTTGTGAGCCATGATATCAAAATGAGGATTAAGTCAAATTTGGTCAAAATGATCTAATTACATTTTCTGATTCTTGTCTTTAAAAGCTACATTTTGATACCTGGATCATTCTGATATCATAATTAAATCCATATATATGACTTAATTTGTCTTGTTGTTACAATAATACAT
>NW_013953168.1:249225-252901 GCF_001266775.1 Austrofundulus limnaeus
CTTTGTTAACATTTTAGTCAAAAAACTATTTGCCTATTTCTCCATGTACAACTTTTGGACTTAATCCTTGTTTCGATGTGACGGGTCACGTTTATTTTTTCTGAATAGTGAGTGAATGAATGAAAGTCAGTTTAGTCATTCATTAAAAAAATAAAGCTCTCTGTTTGTGTCCTCAGGCGTGGACAGACGGAGACGTCCCGTCCTGGAGAAGACTCGTCCCTTCGTCTTGTTGGAGGGACAGAGACGAAGCCTGGCTGAAGCTTTACAGGTCAGAGCAGCTAAAGTTCTGGTTCTGATCGGGTTTGGGTTGCTTCTCTTGTATTTTTATTTATTTATTTATTTATTCAGATATTTCCCTCAGACATGTCCAGGCCATTAAAAGTATTTAGTAATAATTTACAAAAAACAGCAAATAAATGCAAACAAAACGTTTTACAAATCTGTGCTGCAGTAAAACATTTAGTGGTTTTTTGAACTCTGTTTAGTAAAAATTAAAAAGTTAATATTTATGTTTGTCAAACTTTGGACAACAGTATCTGATAAAGTTGGTGCCTGATGACAGTGATTTTCGGCGTGTTGTGTAGAAAAGGTTTTTAGTTCTGGTATCCATCTTCAGTTTTTCTAACTGAACAAAACAAATTTATCTTTACTTCTTTATGAAACTGTCACATTTACCCTGTTTTGTTTTAATGGTGAAACAGTGAATTGTAAGAAAGAAATCCCTCAGAATAGTTGATAAAAGTGAAACAGCTCTCCCGTCAGCTCGTTTTCTCTGCAGTCTTCAGGATCTTATTTTAGGAGTTCATCACCGCGTGCTGACAGACGAGCTGAATTTGGAAGGGTTGTCTTTATTCTGGAGGACGTTCTTCTGCCGGCGGCTCAGTTTCCTCCTGAATCAGACCCACTGCAGGGAGGAAGGAAGCAGGAAAGTTTTCACCGACACCTTCCTGCAGGAGCGCTGCGATCTGACCACAGCAGGACGGGCACTTCCTGTGCAGCTGACAGAAACTCTGAGATCATTTCCTGTAGAGGCCGGCCCCCCCAACTCCACCCGGCTGGCAGGAAACAAGGGAGTCCAGGAGGAGAAAGTGGGAGAGTCTGAAACGATGGAATCTGTTGGACTCAGCAGTTGTTCCTGTAAAACCTGGAGCTGAACATCAGCAGACTGAGAGCTTCACTCGTCAGTCAGGATGCTGTCGATAAGATGTGATTGTTGCTCCTGGTGATGCTGCTCATTGGTCCAGTATTTAACAGGACCTCTTATAGATGCTTTTCTGTGAGAATAACCAAAAACATGTTCATGACAGTGTAAACATGACCAATCAGATGTTTTACAATCAGACCCAGTTCTTATCGGTACATGGTTCTGATTCAGATATATGTCATGTTTTTCAAAGCAACTACAGTCTGAACACTTTCAGGACTTTCATCAGTGAGATAGACCTGCCACTAACCTCGAGTCATTCTGTTTAAACCTGGATCTTCACACATCTTTAGCTACAGACCAGAAGTCCAGATGTTTCTTACAATTTTCCATGTCCTGGATGACCGAGAACCCACACAAACAATGATAATAACATCAAGCTGTCACGGGTGGTGATCAAGTTATTTCATCGATTCTTCACTTCCTGGTTAATTGAGTCTCTGGTTAATTGAGTCTCTGGTTAATTGAGTCTCTGGTTAATTGAGTCTGGTTAATTGAGTGTCAGGTTAGCCGTGTCTTTGGTTAATTGAGTCTCTGGTTAATGGAGTGTCTGGTTAATTGATTCTCTAGTTAATTAAGTATCTGGTTAATTGAGTGTCTCTTTAATTGATTCTTTGGTTAATGGAGTCTCTAGTTAATTAAGTCTGGTTAATTGAGTGTCAGGTAAGCTCTGTCTTTGGTTAATTGATTGTTTGGTAAATTTATTCTCTGGTTAATTGAAATTCTGGTTAATTGAGTCTCTGGTTAATTGAGTCTCTGGTTAATTGATTCTCTGGTTAATTGAGTCTCTGGGTAGCCGGATGTCTGGTAAATGGTTTCTCTGGTAAATTGATTCTCAGGTTATTTAATTCTCTTGTTAATTGAGTCTGGTTAATTGAGTGTCAGGTTATCTGTGTCTTTGGTTAATTGAGTCTCTGGTTAATTGATTCTCTGGTTAATTGATTCTCAGGTTATTTAATTCTCTGGTTAATTGAGTCTCTGGTTAATTGATTCTCAGGTTATTTAATTCTCTGGTTAATTGAGTCTCTGGTTAATTGAGTCTCTGGTTAATTGGTTCTCTGGTTAATTGAGTCTCTGGTTAATTGGTTCTCTGGTTAATTGAGTCTTTGGTGAATTGAGTCTTTGGTTAATTGAGTCTCTGATTAATTGAGTCTCTGGTTAATTGAGTCTTTGGTTAATTGAGTCTCTGGTTAATTGAGTCTCTGGTTAATTGAGTCTCTGGTTAATTGAGTCTTTGGTTAATTGAGTCTCTGGTTAATTGAGTCTCTGGTTAATTGAGTCTTTGGTGAATTGAGTCTTTGGTGAATTGAGTCTTTGGTTAATTGAGTCTCTGGTTAATTGAGTCTTTGGTTAATTGAGTCTTTGGTTAATTGAGTCTTTGGTTAATTGAGTCTCTGGTTAATTGAGTCTCTGGTTAATTGAGTCTTTGGTTAATTGAGTCTCTGGTTAATTGAGTCTCTGGTTGCAGTTTTAATGGGAGGTGCTACAGCCTGAGGTCCATGAATTGTGGGATGGTTCTGGTTCTGGTTCTGGTAAAGAGCAGGGAGATTAGATTCTGCTTCTTCCAGATGTTCAGCTCAGGTTTCAGTGTTTCCTGTCAGTTTTTATGTTCAGTGTTTTTACATTTGAATGTTGTCAGAAGGATGAATGAACGGCTGTGATGCTCCTGAGTGACAGAAGGTCCAAACAGACTCTGGAACTGAATTCAAATGTTGATTTTAGATTTTAGTTTGTAGCTGAAAACACTGCTACATATTTTTATTAGTTATCTGTTGCTGCAGCTGCAGATGAAGCTCCTCCTGTTTTTTAAACGTAAACTCAAACAGCCCTCTGCTCTGCCAGCCACCGCCTCCTCTGTGGTCAGAGCCTTAAGCTCCACCCACAGGGTCTGCAGCTCTGACATCACCTGAAACCAGGGTGAGAGACATGACCTCACCACACACAGGAGAGCAGTAGTGGGTTTAGTGGGAGAGGAGACCAAGTGGTTCTTCTTTAATGGTTGGATGTTGTAACGATTCAGATTTACAGCTGCTGTTTATCACAATAATTCACCTTTAACAGCACTAATGTTGATAATTATTATGTTAATGATATTTAAAAAAAAGATAATAATCATGATAATAATAATTATGTCAATAAATATAAAATGTTAATGTAATAATTGTTTTAATAATGATATAAATCATGTTAATATTGATTATGTTAGTGATAATAATCTTGGTTATAATAAAAAGGTTAATAATAATAATAATAATCTTGTTAATAATAATAATGTTAATAATGATAATTATGCCAATGATAATAATGCCGTCATTAATAATAATCTTGTTAATAATAATAATTAATCATGTTAATAACAATAATAATTAGTAATGTTAATAATGATGATAATCTTGTTATAAATAATTATGATAATGATATTTTGTTAATGATAATAATCTTGTTAATAATAATAATTAATCATGTTAATAA
>NW_013953169.1:0-2399 GCF_001266775.1 Austrofundulus limnaeus
GATTGAATCTGAGAAACTCAAATTTAATTCCAGCTGGCACAAGATTGATCCCATATTTAAACTCTATTTGTGTCGAAGCTTTAAACGTCCTTGTTCTCTTTAGAGAATAAATAATTTTAGTTCACTTCTAATAAACGAGTAGCTTCAGCTGACATTTCTTTCATTTTGCTTTTTAATTTCATCCGAAGCTCTAAAGCTGCACTGTTCATTCATTAACAGCTTCATCACTTCACTTCGCTTCAGCAGAGACCCCTCGTGTGTGGAAGTGTGTGTGTGTGTGTGTGTGTGGGGGGGGGGGGGGGGGGGGGGGTGCAACATATCAAGCAAATAGTGACAGAGGCAGAATGGAGAGATGAAGGGATGGAGACGCAGAGAAAGAGTGAGAGTGGGAAAGTGCAGGCTGCTGAAGTGAGAGGTGCTTTGAGATGTAAAACAGGTTTCAGCTGAGCTCTGGGGACACGACGGCACATTTACAGCTCCCTGTCCACAGATCCCTCTGCTCCAGGTGCTTCTCATCACAGTCGTTTGTCACGTTAAACCTTCTCGTTTCCTGTATAGATTTACAGCAGGTGTGTGTACCTGTGTGTCGTACCATCACCTGTCTGTCAGGCAGGTAGAAGGTTCTGTGGGCGGAGTCTGGAAAGTTATCCTTCGCTGTCACAGCCTCTCAGCCAGATCCTTCAAACCTGATGCTCCCTCCATCCAGCCCTGCTGTCCTCTGAGCTCAGTCCTGTTGGTTCTGACTCACTTTTTCTTTTCGTCCGTCTTCTTCTGTCTTCTGTCTTCTTCTGTCTTCTGTCTTCTTTCTTCTTCTGTCTTCTGTCTTCTGTCTTCTGTCTTCTCCGTTCAACGTCTCCTCAGGTGGAGTTCGACTGTATCAACCCCAAAAAACAGAAGAAGAAGAAAAACTACAAGAACTCAGGAGTTATTATTGTCAAGTCCTGTAANGGGTGGCGTTGTTGAGCAACTTACTAAAATTAAACTTTCACAAAACCTGAGTTTCCATCTAGTGTCGCCACAGGTGGACAACCAGAAAATATAACAACTAACTGGAGAAACTAAACTTCCTGTGAAAATGTAGCGTGAATGCAAAAAAAAGTAGCTGAAATTATATCAGAAAAAATAGCAGAAAAGTTGCTTTAAAAACAGAAAAATACTAAAGATGGCAGAAAAATGGCTGAATTAAGCAAAAAAAAATTGCTGAAATTAACATAAAGTGAAATTAGCTAAGAAAAAAAGCTCAGATTAGCAGGAAACAGTTACAGCAAACGAAAACTTGTAGAAAAAAAAGGAAAAAAATGCAAAAATAAAATGAAGGAAGCTAAAATTAGCACAAACTGAAAAAACATAAAAAGACTAAACGAAGAAGTTGCAATAAGCTGAAATCAGCTGTATAGTAGCTGAAGAAGCTGAAAACACCAAAAATAGCTGCTTTGCTGAATCAAGCATAAAATAGCTGAAATGAATAATAAAGCTGAAATTAGCAGAAAGCATCTCAAAGGAGCATAAAAAGCTTGATAAGCTTTAATCAGCTGTTTAATAGCTGAAAAGGCTGAAAAACACTAAAATAGCAAAAAATGCAAAAGAGCTGATTTGCTGAATTAAGCATAAAATAGATGAAATAAACGTGAAAAAAGCTGAAATTAGCTAAAAAAGCTGAAATTAGCAGAAAGAAGCTGAAAAAAGTCCAGCCAGAACAGGTGAAAGGTTATAAACAGCTTAAAGGTTTTGAAGACTCTGTAGGAAACCATTTCAATAAAAAATGTGGCTAAAAAAAATCTAAATTAAAATGTTTTTTTATGATGGCCTCCCTTCTCCCCTTATAGCCATCCTCTCCACACCATTATGTTTTTTTTTCTTTTTGGATGGCCTCCCTTCTCCCCTTATAGCCATCCTCTCCACACCATTATGTTTTTTTTACTCCTAATCGCTATTTCTGTCTTTCTATCTTTCTAATTACTTCTCTCTCTGTTTTTCTCTCTCTATTTTCTCTTCACATAAATAAATAAATAAATTAAAATGTTTTTACTTAAATACAAAAATAGTCATGCCAAAAACCAACCCAGAAGCAAACTGGATGTCAGCAGTAGAAGAGGTGAAGCTGCAGCACCGAGGTGATTTTAGCTTCAACCGTCTGACAGGAAGGATCAGAAACAGCTTAAAGAGAAACTTACCACAAAATTATTTTTTTTAGCTATAAACTGTCTAGTATGTGTCTAAAATGTTATATAGTACTGTTTCTGTGCTAATTTTGATGTTTTTGTGCGTATTTGTTCAAATCTGTAATATTTGGTGTAAAAACGTGTTTTTGCTGCTCATATGGGTYGAGCAGTGGTACTGCAGGCTAATTTGCATATTGGTTAACGGCTCTCCAGGACGTGCTTTTCCACGGTTTCATC
>NW_013953169.1:4965-13360 GCF_001266775.1 Austrofundulus limnaeus
ATGGATGAACAGATCAGTGGATGGATGATGGATGGATGGATGGATGATGGATGGATGAACAGATCAGTTGATGGATGATGGATGGATGGATGGATGATGGATGGATGATGGATGATGGATGGATGGATGGATGATGGATGGATGGATGGATGGATGGATGAACAGATCAGTGGATGGATGATGGATGGATGATGGATGGATGATGGATGGATGGATGAACAGATCAATAGATGGATGATGGATGGATGATGGATGGATGGATGATGGATGGATGAACAGATCAATAGATGGATGATGGATGGATGATGGATGGATGGATGATGGATGGATGATGGATGGATGGATGGATGAACAGATCAGTGGATGGATGATGGATGGATGATGGATGGATGGATGGATGAACAGATCAGTGGATGGATGAATAAATTTGTAAAATATCTTTCTGTTTCTAACATCTTGACTCTTGAGGAAAATGTTTTCTGATGAATCAGATCAAAGTTTTAAACGTCTCAATGAGGCGTCTCACACTAACGAGCCGTTAAAAACTAATTATTTCAGCTGCTTGGAGCTCTGCAGACGAGCCGAAACCGGAGCTCTTTAGCTGTTTGGTAATAAAGCTGTGTTCAAACCCAACGTTCATACGTTTTACTGAAGTTTTATTTCCTCCTGAACAAATCTGAGCAACAAATAATGAAAATGTTTCCATGTTTCATTAGATCTGCTGAGATGAAGCTGAGAGCTTCAGCAGCTTCAGCAGCTTCAGCAGCTTCAGCAGCTTCAGCAGCTTCAGCAGCTTCAGCAGCTTCAGCAGCTTCAGCAGCTTCAGCAGCTTCAGCTTCTGTTTCTCTCCTCTCCAGCCCTGCTGTAACGTAACTCAGACGAGGTGTAATCTGTCTTTCTTTCAGATTGCACACGACTACACGTTTCTGGATTACATCCTGGGAGGCTGCCAGCTCATGTTTACGGTGAGTGAGACTTTGATTTATTTATTTATTTAGTTTTTTTTCCCGCCTCTGCAGGGTCGCGGTAACGAGATGCACGTTTCTTCTCGCTCTGCTCTCGAAAAACGGATTCAGATTTTCTATTTTCATTTCCTGAGCTTGCAGCTGGATCACAGTCATTTCCATACAGAGAGAGACGTGTGAGGGGGCGGGGCATGAGGGGGGAGGGTTAAACGAGAGCAGTAGATGAGTAATGAAGGTAAATAAAAAACTGTAATAAAAGTAGAACACGAGTGTTAGATTCTAACATGTGGTTTAAAAACAGGAGCAGGAGGGGGGGGGAGTGTCAGGGTTTATTTTCGTCTGCTGTCAGGAGGAACTCTGATGTCACCTTTTTGTTCAACTGACTGACAGAAAATCCTCGTCTCCAGCTGCCAGCCTGTCTCCCTGACTTTATTTTATTTTCAGTAATCCTGGGTGAAGACGACGGGTGGTTTAACCTGAAGGAAATCATTATAATAAATAAAATAAAATAAAAATAAAAACCTTTAATCTGTGATCGAAGCTCGACGTCATCAGAAAATTAAACTAAAACATTTCTTGTCAGTAAATCTGCAGTAAAACTTGAAGAACTGACACAACTGGACGTTTTAAAGCATTAAAGCCTTTTTTACGTCTTTTAATGCAATGTCATCATGTGACAAAAGCAGGGGCGGAGCTAGACTTTTTGCAAAGGGTGGCCGATGTGTTGATGGGGTGGGGGTCATATATATATAAAAAATAAACTAAAGCCAGGGTTTGAAAATTCAAGATGGCCACCACAGCCAAATTTAAATAGACCAATTCAGCTATTTTAAGCTAAACATGAGCTAAAATTTTGTCATAATAGCTAAGAATGATCAAAAAACATGCTGAATGCTAGTCATGCTAGTTTTACAAACAGCCTTTTCATTCTTTTTGGGACAAACAAAACTGAAAATTAGCATAGTAATAGCTAGAAACAATCTTTACAAAATTCTAAATGCTAATCAAAATGTCAAGCTGGTCATCACAGCTAACTCTGCTAATGCTGCTAACTCTGCCAACACTGCTAACTCTGCTAATGCTGCTAATGTTCGAAATACTGCTAACTCTGCTAACTCTGCTTATGCTCGTAATACTGTTATCGCTGCTAACTCTGCTAATGCTGCTAACTCTGCTAATGCTGCTTACTCTGCTAATGCTGCTAACTCTGCTAATGCTGCTAACTCTGCTAATGCTCGTAACTCTGTTATCACTAACTCTGCTAATGCTGCTAACTCTGCTAACTCTGCTCATGCTCGTAACACTGTTATCGCTGCTAACTCTGCTAATGCTGCTAACTCTGCTAACTCTGCTAATGCTCGTAACACTGTTATCGCTGCTAACTCTGCTAATGCTGCTAACTCTACCAACACCACTAACTTTGCTAATGCTGCTAACTCTGCTAATGATGCTAATGTTCCTAATGCTGCTAACTCTGCTAACTCTGCCAACACTGCTAACTCTGCTAATGCTGCTAACTCTGCTAATGCTCGTAACTCTGTTATCACTAACTCTGCTAATGCTGCTAACTCTGCTAACACTGCTAACTCTGTTAATGCTGCTAACTTTGCTAATGCTCACAACATTGTTATCGTTGCTAACTCTACCAATGTTGCTAACTTTTCCAATACTGCTAACTCTACTAACTTTGCTTATGTTTCTAACATTGCTAATGCTGCTAACGCTATTAGCGCTGCTAATTCTGCTACCGCTGCTGAAGATGAGATTTGAAATTGGAAATGTGTTCATTAAAACAAAAAAGGTAGCAGTGGACCAACATTTTGAAGTTCAACTCTTACAAGTTTGATGTCTTGTAGGAAAGTGTTAGCAGAGTTAGCAACATTAGCAATGTTAGCTGTGTTAGCAGAGTTAGCTGTGTTAGTTTTAGCTGCCTCATCAGCATTTTTGTTTTATGTAAATAAATCTTTTCTTTTGAGTCTTGTGGACTTGGGTTTAATGCACCAAGCTTTACAGACGTGACCTGGACTCAGTCAGCTGATGTGACCCAGGTGAGGGGGCGGGGCAAAGGAAGTAACTCCAGATATCTGCAGTGATCTGATTGTCGTCCATGTTTGATCATCAGCTGCCCCACTCGTGCGAGCGTGCACACCACGCGCATGTTCACTGCCACCCAGACCGTCTCACTCTCAGCCTGTTTTTTTTTTTTTGTCACCTTTGTGTTGAAAACGAGCCTTTAAAGCACCGAGGATTGTTGTTGTTGCCATGGTGATGCTTTGTGAAGATGTAAAAAGAAAATCACACGCGTGGAAAACAGGTTTAAAGTAGGATGAAGCGTCGTGTGTTCGGCAGGTTTGCTCTTTATTCAGATGAAACCGTTAAAATAAAAAATAAGAACCTGCGGATCAGACAGCGGTTATCTGAAAACGACAGGTACGCTGCGGCGCTTGTACAAAACAAAACATGTTGAAAATGTCTGTTTTTAAAAAAAAAACATTTTTATCAACTCACCACTAATGATGCTCTGACTCTATGAATCATCAGCTGCTGTAGAAAAAGCTTTTTGTGCCTCAGAAAAACAACCTTTCATCTATTTAAACAGCCATAAAAGGCGATTTTACTGCCCGTTGGTGTGTGTTTGTCTGTCTGTTAGCAAAATATCTCCCAAATCACTGGATGGATTTTGATGAAACTTGCAGGAGCTAATCTCTGGATGCAGAATTACATATGAATAATCTTTAGGGTTAGTCTGATTAAAGATGACTGCCGCAGCTGAGTGATTTTATCAAACACATAAATGGCTGTAAGTCAGTCAGTTTTACAGAATTTGAGCTAAAGCTTGGTTTGGTAGTAGCTGAGAATCATTCCCAACATGTACTCTGAGTTCTAACAGATTACATAAGATTTAAGCTTAAAACTTTGCCATAAAAAGCAGCATGCATTTCTTTAAGCAACACTTTAAAGTGTCAGTGACATCAAATTTTAGTAAAAAACATGAATGCATTTTTGGAAAGATAACATTGATAACATGTTGCAAAACAAATTTCACGTCGCTGAGATGAACGGTTGCTGAGATATTTACATGTGAAGAAACAGGAAGTGATGTCAAAGAGGAATGTCGGCATGTAAACAGAGCGATGTTACGAAAGCTAACAACACAGATATTTTTAGTCGCTATCAAAGAGAGACGAAGAAGAGTTAAAACTTAAATAATTTTGTTTTAATAAACAGAAACCAGCGAGTTTATTTATTGAGTTCCCCTTTGATGTCACTTCCTGTTTCACTTTGAGCCAAATTCAAAAGAAAATGGGCCAGTTATGTGACAAAATGAGTAAAATCATGTGTACTATGCATATTTTCTTAAGTATAAAGATGCTTTCTTTGACTTTTTGTGTTTGGAGGATTCGTCACAGGCTCTTTAATTAATGTTGTTGGGTCCTAATTAATAAAATGCTGAGCTGAGGCAGGTTTGCATTTACGAGCCAGCATGCATCCAAATCCAGGCTCCTGCAGACATTTAATCCCACACTTCTGCTCCTTGAACCCAACTCCTAAACAGAACATCTTCAGACCTAAAATAGCTTCTCTGTGGGTGATGTCATGGAGACGCTGCTCAGCCACAGATGTCTCCTCGCGCTCTCAACGCAGGCGGGTCCAGAAGAACAGGAAGCAACAGAAGGAGCCGTTCTGTGATGCTCAGGCAGTTTTAGTGAAACTTTAATCCTAATCTGCAGGAGGGGAATCCTCTCCTCCTCAGCTCGGTGGGAGACGGAGGAGAGACGGAGAGACAACCTGCCTCGGTTCAACAGCGTTGTTTCAGCTGAAGCAGGTTCACCTCTGAAGCTGCAGAGACAAAGAGTGAGATCTGTGAGTGATGAGCTTCTTCACTGAAGCATCAGCAAAATATCTGAAACACTCTGAAGCTTCAGAGGAAGTCCACTTCCTGGTCGCCTCAGACTCTGAGGCCTCCGCAGGCGTCATGTTCGAGCTGCTTGTCGTGTTCTCATTCAATCTGCTCGTGTTTTGAAATTATTAACGGCCCGAAGCGAAACAGGAAGTTGCGAACGCTGTCATCAGATCCACAGGCGTCACGCTAACGTGGTCTGTCAGCGGGACGAGCTCGCTCACAGTTCGCCCGTCAGATGTCAGTTTGGTGACAGGAACAGGGACATGGACACGTGGACTCCAGGAACAGGGGCGGAGCTAGGATTTTTTTTTACAGGGGGTGGACCAAGGGTGGCCAAGGTGGTTTTGTTTTAGAGGATGCAAGCAAATAAAGACTTCAAGATGGCCGCCGCAGCTAATTCCAAATGGCTTTAATTGAGCTGTTTTACAAAATATCGATCTGAAACTAGCTGAATGCTAGTCACAACCTATTATTCAGCCATGTTTTGACAGAAAAAGCTAAAGATGAGTGTAGAGGTAGCCAAAGAAGTCTTTACCCGCAAACTGCTAATTAAAAATTTAAGATGGCCACCACAACTAACTTTAAAAGACTTAAATTCAGCCTTTTTAAGATTTTAGAGATAAAATTTGTTGTGGAGTATCTAAGCATGATCACATGCTGATTGCCCATGCTAATCCCAAATTAAGCTAATCACGAATGCTAATTTTAGCTCTAATCCAGCTGTTTTTAAACACACAGCTGAAAATATAATTAGTCAATCAATCAATAATTTGAGGCGAGTAATTTCTTTCAGGCACATATTCTGAGAATTACTCAACAAAAAAAACTAAATACAAGAAGCAAAACCTGCAGGAAGAACAGAACAACTTCCAACTTTTCAACATAAAGAGCTGCCGTCCTTTTGTTAGCTAACTTTAGCTAACATTCATGAAACTGTTTGGCTTTAACGTGTATCCTTTTTTTTTTTTTTAGTTTTTGTAGTTTATCTTAAAGTTCAAAGTTTAGTTTAAAACAAAGGCAAGGAGAAGACACTTGTCTTTATTTTAAACAAAACTTTAATCTGAACTGAAGTAGCAGTAGCCCAGTAGATCAGCACATGGATCCTTCTACTTCCTGTCTGTTGACCAATAAGAGAGGAGCTAACCCATGAAGCTCCGCCCACCTTATTTGCATAATGAGACATAAATGGTAAAGTAAAAACAGGAGACAGAAGTGTAAAAACAACACATGGAAACAAAGGCTTGTGGGGAAAAAATATAAAAGATAATTAAATATAATCATTTAAGAGACAGATGAATGAACAAGTAAAAGGAAATATAAAAATGTATATTTTTAAAAACCGTAAAATGTAATGTATGTGCTAAAATACAGTATATACTTTATTAGAAAAATAAATATGAAGGTCAATTAAAGATAAAACGTGGTAAAGTTCTCCTTTTTTCATTTAATTGGTGCATTTTACTTGTATTTATTTATTTATTTATTGGTCCATTTCTATATTTCTGCTTTTGTTTCTAATTATGGTCGTTTCATTCCTCCGTATGAAACTGGGCTTTACTTAACAAAACAACAATGAAAAGAGTTTTTATTTATTTATTTATTTATTTATTTATTTATTTATTTATTTATTTATTTAAAGCCTCCTGCACCCTGGAACAGATTAGAACCAGAAGCAGCTCTCAGGTCAGGGTGACTCAGGCAGAGGAGTTATTGAGGATGTTGCTCCGGTCTCTGAAACGGGACTTTCAGTATAAACAATCCCAGACTGAATCCTCTGTTTGCTACAGGACGGAGCTAACCCTCAGGAGGACGGAGGACAAAGTGTCCACACCTGGACACAGTGAGACAGCAGCTTAAGTCTGTCAGTCCTCCTGATCCGTCAGGTCTCCCTTCAGTTTCTCCTTTCTGCCACACGTTTCCCATCTTTGCTCCTTTTTTTTTTGTCCTCGTTGAACCTGAGCATCGTTGTTTCGTAATCCTCCTCGTGGCTCCAAACGGACCCAGATCAAAGCAGACGGGTCAGAATAATCTTCTGGATGAGCTGCGAGGGGCTGAAGAGGTGGAGATATTTGGTGGGATTCTTGTCGGCTCACAAGCCGCCGCAGGAAACACCCTGTCACTGTAAATACATCGTGTTCCTGTGTGTGTGTGTGTGTGTGTGTGTGTGTGTGTGTGTGTGTTTCTGCTTATTGTGTAAAGATCAGCACAAGGTCACCTGCTTTTTTTAATCATTTTTCAAAATAAAACCTTTTTTTATGTTTTTTTTAATCCAAATGTTAAAAATACAGTTTTATTCTTGAACATCATGTTTGATTTCAGGTCAGTTCGTACCTTCAGCGTTGGTCACCTTGTACCCGGGGGTTATCAGGAGTTAATTTTTGTTCATTTTGTCCAGTCGCAGCAACTTTCTTCACAGGTCAACCATCTGGCACAGGGGTGCCCAAAGATTTTCCTTGAGAGGGCCAAAACTAAAAACCATTTCCCCTGAGGGCCAAAATTAAAACCAGTCTAAGTGGGGTGGGCCAAATGCAATAATATAATACACGAAATGCAAATACTTCTCAAGTAAAGTTGCATTTTTTTAAATTTAAGCTAGCAGCCATTGTGGTTGTCCATATTTTGTTTGCTTGGTTATTTTTCAGCCCATGAACATGGAGAAAATTCAATGTATGCTCGGGCAGCAAAGGCTCCTGAGTCTTTTCATAATTTTAAATTTTGAGTATATGTGGTCTTATAAGGTGTAAAAATCTAGATATGGACTTAAATCTAAGATAAATGTCTCTTGAAGTTACTTGTATTTTATATTTAATCTTAACACAATTCAAAGAAAGTCAGTACCATGAGTTAAGACTATCTGACTACAGCTCCTTGTACCTATAGTTGGACCAATTGTTGAAAAGACTTAAGTGTAAATTTAGTGTTTCTACATAAGACACATTACAATCTAGTAACAGGACAACTGGTGGTGGGCCAAATCAAATGGCTTGGCAGGCCAAATTTGGCCCACGGGCCACACTTTGGGCACCTCTGATCCAGCAGCTCTCTGTGACTCATCACTAAATCAGCACATTTTCCTGCTTTTTGGTTCCTGGGTTTGTTTTCCTAATCAGGATAACCCTTTAATATTTGATCTAAATCAGTTTTTAAGTCGTTCTAAAGAGGGATTTCTGATGTCATTTTAAAGAATCAAGAAGAAATATTAAAATTTACCAGCTGGAGAGAAACAGCGTTGCTAACTCGCAGAAAAATCAACACAAACTGAAGGTGTTTCTGCTTAAAATCAGTTTATTTTGCAGCTGCTGCTCAAAAAATGTCCTTCAGAATCTTTAAAGTGTCTGTGGCGTCAAAGTTCTGTAATAAAAATAAATGTATTTTTGGAAGGATAACACTCGCTGTGTTTCCACTGACCATGAAAATGAGCAAATTAGAGTTTCAAAAAAATTTGCTCAATGGAAACACGTCAATTTCGAAAAAAATTATGTTTTTCGACAAAATATTTTTGCACTAGGATGAGGTGGTTTTTCGG
>NW_013953169.1:13745-15248 GCF_001266775.1 Austrofundulus limnaeus
TGAGAACAAACGTATTCACGTGACTTTAATAACATTTCTTACTTAATAGAAACACTGCAGTTGTGAAACTGTTTTTTCAACATTAACAGAATATCGACAAAGTTTTGCGCACATTTGCAATGGAAACACAGCTAATGATAACATGTTGTAAAAAAGATTTCATGCTGCTGAGATAAACAGTTGTTGAGATATTTTGCATGTGAAGTAACAGGAAGTGATGTCAAAGGGGAATGTCTGAATGTAAACAAAGTGTTGCTAAAACGGCTAACAGAAGAATCTGATGTTTCTTTACATTATTTTAATCTCTGTCATAGAGAGATGAGAAAGAGTCAAAGTTCAAATAATTTTGTTTAAATAAACTAAAACCAGGAAGTTTTCTTTCTCAAAGAGTTCCCCTTTGATGTCACTTCCTGTTTCACTTTAATTGAGCCAACTTCAAATAAAATAAACAGTTATGGGACATAATGGGTAAAATCGTGTTTTATGCCAAGTTTCCTAAATATAAATATATTATCTTTGCCTTTTTATATTTCATGTACTGTATGTACACATCACAGGTACTTTAAGATTTGATTTCAAACAGAAATGATCCATTTATGTGTTTTTATTTGTTTTATTGTGACAACATGTAATTCCTGCATGTTTTAAGCAGGTGGATGTGAGGCAGCCTCTGTGTGTTTTCACAGGTCGGTATCGACTTCACGGCGTCTAACGGGAACCCTCGAGAGCCGTCCTCCCTCCACTACATCAACCCTCTGGGCAGCAACGAGTACCTGTCGGCCATCTTGGCTGTGGGTCAGATCATACAGGACTACGACACGTGAGGTTTTTTCTTTATTACAGCTGGGAAATGATTCACGTTGTTAAACAAATCTGAGGTCAAAGGTTCAACTGTTACAATAACAGACATGGATCATTTTAGATTAGAATAAAACAGAATAGAACCGTCTTTATTCTCCCTGCTCGGCTCTTAAACATGGATTAAAGACCGTTTTTATTCATCGTTTATTAAACAAGAGTTTTCAGAATCAAACCACTTTAATAAAAACACGAGAAAAATGATTTTTATTTTTTCTGTAAAGCTCTGAAGGTGTTTCTATGAGAACAGGGGAACAGGATTTCCTCTGCTGCTTTAAATCCGACACTCGCTGCCTTTGAATCACAGAGAAAAAAAAGAAGAAATTAACAAATATTTCAATCTGTTGTCATGGTTTCCTCCTCAGTGACAAAATGTTTCCTGCTCTCGGATTCGGAGCTCAACTCCCACCAGACTGGAAGGTACGCACACACCGCTGATGTTTGTTTGTGATTGAAACAACAAAACAACAACCACATGGGGGGGGCAAACTTCCAGTGAGTGTGACCTGCTGAGGTTCTTCACACACACAGAACCGTACGTATTGTACGCTCACACTGAGATGATTACACAACTGTCAACCCATCTGTTGCCATGGCGCCGAGCGGATGAAGAGGACAAAGAAGCCGAACACCGGGGGGTGGGGG
>NW_013953169.1:20630-23775 GCF_001266775.1 Austrofundulus limnaeus
TATTTATTTATTTATTTATTTATTTGTTTGTTTGTTTGTTTATTCATTTGTTGCCTGCTCCTCTCTGAGCTCCTCTCTTCCTGTATTTGTTGCAACAAACCCCTCGGCTGTGATTCACTTGACTTTTTTTTTATATCTCCTTTTCCCTTTTCGTTTGTTTCAATCAGCGTATTTTTCTGCGTGTCTCAGAGCCGTTCACACTGAAAAGAAGCAAACATGACACTAATTTGTGTTTACTCACCAGCGCTACAAAAAGCTGTCGTGTAGCAGGCGCCTGCCGGGAGTCTGGGCTCTGAATTTATCTCCTCCCGTGGCCCGAGGGACAAACAAGTCCGTGCATCTGTTGTGTCAGAATCCTGCAGAGTGGATCAGAACCTCGGAGGGAGGACGACAGTCCTGCAGCTGAGACCCTGACCAGGATTTTCACATGTTCAGGAACCAAACCGGGTTTCATTTGGACCTGATTCTGTCCTGTAAAGCCGCTGGTCCGGACTGAAAGATCAGAATCTGCTTTTCTGCGTTCGTTCAAACTTCCTGCAGCAGAACTTTGAGCTTATTTTCTCAAAACTCTGAGCTACATACCACATTTAGGTTCAGGTCACGTGTCAAACTCAAGGCCCGAGGGCCAAATGTGGCCTGTGGGTGACTTCCGTCTGGCCCATAAATTTTTTCTTTATTTAATTTCATATAAAAATAGATTTTGAATCAATCGGAAAATTTAAATTTATAATTCATTGCAACAAAATAAATATATTTAAAAAGACTGACTAACTATGGCCCTTAATTTAGTTGAATAGTCTTGTATTAAGTTCTCAAAATAACCTGCTTTGACCTTAAAATACCAGTACATCTCCCATAATGCATGTTGGTTATTTTACAGACAAAATAATGACATTCCACCTCTAGGTGGCGCTGCACAGGACTCAAGTTGAAATTTATTGTGTAAAATCTACATTTATCTGCATTTTTATTGGCTACTTTTGCTACTGAAAAATGGGAATTTCCCACTTAAAAGTTGTAACTTTAATATGGAAGTAGGAATTCCCTGTTGGAATGTGGGAGAGTTCAGAACTCAAGATGGCAGCTACTCACCACAACTCAACAGTGATTAGAACTCTTACTTTTAGTTTTACTAGTGTTCCTGTAGTATTTATTTCACATGTGGTACACGTAGTAGTTTTCAGTGTTTATCAGAGGACGTGTTAAAACACTGTTTCTATGCAGGAAATACCAGGTAGAGCTCAGTTATTGTTAGTGGAGCTCATGAATGTTATTTTCCCCACAAAATGAGAGCATTTCACCACAAGGTGGAGCTGCATTTTTTTTCTGGCTACTTTTCCTACTGAAAAGAGGGAATTTCCCACTTACAAGTTGTAAATTTAAATGGTAACGCCTCTAAAGTGGGAATTACCTGTTGGAAGGTGGGAGAGTTCAGAATTCAACAGGGTAGTTGCGCCACAGTTCAACAGTGAGTAAAATTCCTTAATGTATTATTTCACATGTGGTCAGTGGTACACGTAGTACTTTTCAGTGTTTGAGAGGACCTGTTAAAACACTGTTTCTCTGCACGAAATACCAGGTAGAGCTCAGTGTTAGTGGAGTCTTCATGGCCACTGTAACGCTCGTGTGAAAATGGTGAAAATGAGCTTGCCGCTCCTAGTTTAACTCTGAACGTAGTCAGGTTCAGGCTGCAGACATTTGTCAGAAAAGAAAAAAAATAATGCGAGTTTCTTCCCTTTCTTTTTTCACATGATCCATTTTACAGCCTTTCCACTTGTCACCATAGTAACTGACGAGGTTTAAAACACAGAAGTGAACTTTGCGCCGCTAACGCAGAGCGAGCTAACACGACGACGATGACGTGTCGTTTTTAAACCTGGAGCGTCTCAGACGTGTGTTTTCTGTGCAGAGGTGTGACACTGAGACCCTCTGCACTGATGCTCCTGCACACATCTGAGCGCGGCGCTGCTGCTATCATTATGCTCCCACGGTGCTTTTTGTCCCTAATTGCACCCTGTCACCCCGCGGGGCAGAGAAGGCGCACAGAGGATGGTGCTCGTGTGTGAGACGTGACACAATCCCTTTGTTTCTGCCAGGAAGTGATTGCAGAGCCTTTTCATGTTTTATATTCCAGCCGGTTCAAACACAGGAACGACACACACAATGAGCAGTGACAGCCGTGTGTGTGTGTCTGTGTGTGTGTGTCTGTGTGTGTGTGTGTGTCTGTGTGTGTGTGTGTGTGTGTGTGTGTGTGTGTCTGTGTGTGTCTGTGTGTGTCTGTGTGTGTGTCTGTGTGTGTGTGTGTGTGTGTGTGTGTCTGTGTGTGTGGGGACCACCTGCTGAGGCAGTTCTTGGACTGTGTGTTGCAGAAAGTGCGTGTTTTCAGGTTTCTAATGAGTGAACCTGTAGCTGGTGTGAGTCTGCACGTCTCCTCACACACAAAGGCTGCAGGCTGGTGTGCGTTTGTGCGTCGCTGTGCGACTCGGCCTGTTTGTGCGATAATGATTCTGCAATGAGCGCCGCTGCTGGCACAGAAATGAGGCCTCCCTGCGCCGTTTGTCTGCGAGTCACATGAAAGTGTTGTTTTTTACCCAGGAAAGACCCGAGCACCACAGTTTGTCTTTACATGAAAGACAAACACAAAGACACAACTGTGTGTGGACACACACAAACATTGTGTTACAGATTCCACGGTTTTGCTGCACCTTGTGTGGATTTCCACGGTTAGTATCTGTCAGGTCACTTCTGCTCCTAGTCTGAACGAGTCGTGCTTTGATCACGAGTGTTTCCTGGAAGCTGATTGGTTCACGGCTCAAAATGTGTACAAATATATAAAGTACCTCAAAGTGATATTTGAGTGAAAGTACAAGTATAATGTAAATGACTGGAAAAGTGAATCTCTTCTAAGAATATTACTTGAGTAAAAGTCTAAAAGTATGTGATATTTGCTGTACTTGAGTGTCCAAAGTATTTTTACCTCCGCCAAGGGCGAGGTCATGTTTTCTGTCGTGTACTGTATGTCCGTCTGTCTGTGGACAACGTTACTCAAAAACTTGTAGACAGATTGTCGTGACATTTTTACCACATGTGTGTACTGGGCCAAGGAACACACCTTTAAATTTTGGTGATGTTCTGGATCACGATG
>NW_013953169.1:26465-28669 GCF_001266775.1 Austrofundulus limnaeus
TAATAATAATAATAATAATAATAATAATAATACATCGAACTTATAAAGCACTTTTTAGGATATTCAAAGATGCTTTCCAAGAGGGAAAAACAGGAGGGAGGGGTTCAGGTCCTCCGCCCTGCAGGTCCAGCCTGGTTAGAGACTCCAGGTGTCCTCAGACCTGAGTGTTTGGTTCTGGCTCCATGTGGTCCTGGAACGGTCTGATGACCTGTCCACGTGGACCCTGGTTCCACTCAAAGCATGCTGGGATCAACTCCAGCCCCCCCACCCCCCACCTGAAAACAGCCCCCTCAAATCCACGAGCTCATGTATAGAAAGGGAGCAGCAGGGCATCATGGGTAATGTCAGCGTTAGAAGAACTGACTGCAGGAGGCAGCTTGTTGCTGCTCCACAATCAGGGAAGAAGCAGAAACATCTGCGTCAGGAGCCTCCAGGAGCACTTCTCCTGATTAACGCCTCAGAAGAACGCAGAACGCGTTGGTTTTTACTCCTAAAATTAGCAGAAAGCCACAGTTGGTGACGTGTCGTCCACAGGAAGTGGATATTTTCAGATCGCAGCAGCAGCTGGGACTTCAGGAGCAAAGAGGTTTCTGCAGAAAAACAAAGGTTTTCTTTAGTTTTCTGTTGTTTTGTGGTGCAGAACGAGCTGCTCGTCAGGTGCATCGTTTGTACTTTTTGTAAATTGTAAAATAAAGTTAAATTTCACAGCGATGGTACTTTGAGAACTAAAATAAGACGTTTTTATAATATTGTGTTTGTACAGAAGTGTAGAGCTGCCACATGACATGAAATCATTTTTAAACTGGATCTCGTTATAATGAGAAGTTTTTCTTAGTTTGACGTCTATATTTCACCACTAGGTGTCACTAAAGCCCAGAATCCTGACCTGGTTCCTGTTTTTTCTTGGTTTTTCTCTCTCAGGCGCCGAAGGAGACCCTTGCCAAGTCGGTTCTGGCTGAGCTGCCCCAGCAGGTCACTCAGTACTTCAAACAGAGGAATCTACCGCCCAGCAACTCGGCGCCGGAGTGAGCCGCTCCCATCACCCAGAACCCACCGGCTGTACATTCGCTTGCCTAAACCCCCGAGATCTTTTAGCCAATGGCAGCGGGAGAAAAGTCAAATGTGAGTGTTCTGATTGGCTGACGCTGTATTTACATCTGATTGGTCAGAAACGATGCGATGACGCTGCTTCAGGGGGTCGTTGTGTTTTTGTTTGTTTATTTATTTAGTGTGTTGCTGTGCCACGTGATCGGATCTCTCTGGTGTAAAGTGTTTATTTATTTATTTTTTACTTGAACCGTATCAGTGGTTGAATTTTCTCCAGTTTTTGTACGAAGCTTTCTGGCTGTGAGGCGAACAGAGTCTGCAGCAGCTCGTCAGGCTCATCAACAGGAAGTCAAAATCATCGTATTTCTCATGGACTGAGTTGATCCTGCATGTTGTCAGTATTTACTCTGTTTACAGATGCTGATCATCTCAGACGCATGTTTTTTTAATTTATTTATTTTGTAAAAAAAAAAAAAAACAAACAAACCTGGATGTAAATAATGAGACCCTCCAAAATAAAAGCTTAGGAAGAGATGAAGTTTGAGTGGAGGTGCAGAAGTTTCAGATTGCTGAATGTAAATTTCATCATGCTGTTTCTGTTCGTTTCATGTTGTGTTCATGCAGTGCTGGGTTGTGTGAATAAACTACAGTGTGTGACGCTAACTTTCTTTGTGCTGAATGTGTCGAAGGTCCGGAGCGAAGTCCGTAATCTGAGGGATCATCTCTGTAACAGACTGCAGCAGGATGAAAACTAGAATCCCAGGATGACAAAGAAAAGTACAGGAAACATTCAGATGATTCCAGTTTACTGTAGGACACGAGTGGAACAAATCAGAGCTGGGCCGGGGGGCGTGACGCCCCCCCAGCCCCCCCAGAAGCTCCGCCCCTGCTGTAGGACAAGGGTGCAAACAAAATGACACCATGAAGCGATCTTAAAGTAGACATCTGGTGCTTTAAAATCCTTCATTTTCACATTTAAATCCTTCAGTTGGGTCTTTCTAAAGTGGAACACTTTGAATTCCTCCTTATTCTAACTTTACCAGCTTCTCTTTCACACTGTTGGATAAAGTACCTCAAAGTGATACTTGAGTTTAAAAAGTTCAACTCTCCTCTAAGAATATTACTTGAGTAAAGGTCTTAAAGTATCTAATATATTT
>NW_013953169.1:29464-31533 GCF_001266775.1 Austrofundulus limnaeus
TTTCTCAAACATGATGAATGAGTCAGAGCAAGGCTTTGGACATGTTTTTATGAGAGTATAACATTAAAACATGATATAAAACTCAAAAAAGTTGATTTTACATGATATTGCCCCTTTAAGACACTACAAGCCCCACCCCCATCCGGCTTCCAGATCGGTCCACTCCGGTTGGAGAGAGGTTTTTTTTTAGCTTGCCGAGACATTTTATTTACGATTTAATTGAAAGATGTCAACAACAGAAGACCTGTGCATCCAGCGTTATATGTTGGAGCCAGAGTCTGACCCAGAACCAGAGTCTGACCCAGAACCAGAGTCTGACCCAGAACCAGAGTCTGACTAGAACCAGAGTCTGACCAGGACCAGAGTCTGACCCAGAACCAGAGTCTGACCCAGAACCAGAGTCTGACCCAGAACCAGAGGAGAATTAAGATGAGGAAATTGTAGCTGATAGGTCCAGACCTTCTCTGGTGATTCTGTGGCAGATTATTTGATATAATAGTTCAGAAAACATCACAGAAAATAGAGAAAACTGAAAATCTGACCAAACAGAAACTAACAATCTTACAGCTGCTGGGGAACAGGAGCAGGTGTTCCTCATGATGTCAGCAGGTGAGGTAAACTCTGTTTCAAATGAATTATATGACTTATTTTAACCAGACAACCTGGTTTCTAAAGAAAAGAAAATATCAAAGACAAAATGATTTAATTTGGTTTGTCAGATTGTAGAAACGTGCACAAGGAGCACCACCTGAAATCCTGCCTGCAGGGCGCCATGTTGGCCGGCCCTGACCACACCCTGACCACGCCCTTACCACACCCTGACCACGCCCTGAACATGCCCTGACCACACACTGACCACACCCTGACCATGCCCTGACCACACCCTGACCATGCCCTGACCACACCCTGACCATGCCCTGACCACACCCTGACCATGCCCTGACCACACACTGACCACACCCTGACCATGCACTGACCACGCCCTGATCACGCCCTAACCCCACCCTGACCACGCCCTGACCACACCCTGACCACGCCCTGACCACTCACTGACCACGCCCTGACCACACCCTGACCACGCCCTCAGCTGTTTATTTCCCTCTGCAGCAGGACTTTCTGCAGCTGCCGGTGGATCCTCCCTGACATCTCTCCATCAGTGTCGGGGGAAAAGTGACACGTTTCTGAGCAGCTAAGAAAAGCTCTGCAGCAGAGCGACAGACGGCTGACCCAGATTAAAAATAAAACTTTAAGACGGACCGTCAGGAGGCAGCTGGAAACCCTGAGAGCACAGATCCAAGAGGAGAGCAGAGAAAAACCAACAAACTTCATCTTCAGCCTGATGTGTGAGTCTGTTTCCTCCTCTTCATCAGCTGCTTGTTGGAACAAACGACATGTTTGATCTTTAAAATGTGGTTTAAACAATGTGAAGTTAAAGATGAGAACACCAGCAGCAGAATCCAGGCTTTAATTAATGTCGTACAGATTAAACACCAACGCTCCTTTCTAGGGTTTCAATGTTGAACTGAAGCTCTTCATAAATTCTCTCCATGAGTTATTTTCTAACAGGATATTTATGATGAAAACAAATATTTTAATATTTAAGAAGGTTTAAAAGGAGACCCTTGCATTTCTTTCATCAGTTTCTGCAGAGCGTCTGCACCTCCTCACTGTTCAGACCCCAGCTGGACCTTCATGGTTCTCCAGCATCCTCGGGCCAGATGAACTTAAACTTCCTCAGCAGGGTCACCGTCATGAGGAACAGCTCCATACGAGCCAGACCCTCTCCCAGACACATCCGAGGACCTGAGACACCAGAAAAGGTCATTTCTAGCTGTTTGGTTTCAGTCTCTTTGTTTGATYTGAGTTTACCTGCAGAGAAAGGCATGAAGGCCTCTGGTTTGACAAACTCTCCCTGCTCGTTCAGGAAGTTCTCAGGATTGAACTCYTGAGGGAACTTCCACTGACCCTCCTCCCTCAGCACTGACTCCATGTTCTGGATGACCATGGTACCCTGAAGGGAAACCAAAGGGACAGATAAAATCATGAAGGTGGCATGATTTCTTTAATAT
>NW_013953169.1:32803-35445 GCF_001266775.1 Austrofundulus limnaeus
GAACTGTAATAACCCTTGTGAGAGGTCTTGGGTTCAAATCCTGAACAAGTCTAACGTCACATGAATGTGCAGTTATCTGCACTGAGGAGGCGTTCAGCTAATGTTGCAAACAAACCAAATAATAACACGACATTAAATTAATGTGAGAAAAATTACTTTATTAAAATTGTGCATATTTTTATTACATTAAATGAAGCATAAATGCATGAATGATTCTGACATTGTTTGTCTTTTATTTAAGAATCAAGAATCAACATGTTGGGTCCAACAGACAGTGTTTCACCTGCAGAGGCTTACAGGAACCACAGATACCAGAGGGGAAGCTTAAAATAATTCCTAACATTTATTCATATTTTGCAAAACTATGCCCTTTGATACTTTACTTGTATTATCATGAAAACTTGTTTTCAGGTTGGACCCTGAAGGTTCTGGTCCTTTTAGACTGAATGCACCCACAAAAGGGACTGCATGGGTCCTCAGCAGGTCCAGGAACAAAATGAGCTCGTTAAGAACCGGACCTAACTGGGCTTGAAATGATCACAAATGCATTAATTTCTGTTCAACAAAACAAACCAAAGAACACATAAAGTCCATTTTATACTAATATTACTGTGAGAAACAGAACAGAACCGATCTTCACTCAGTAAAGACCGGAACAAATTTAAATAAGATGTTTTAAGGGTGGTTTTATTTATCTGACAAAATTATAAAATTAGAAAAATTGATTAATTTATTGAAAGTCTGGGTCTTTTCTTACGTTAGCCCTTTGATTTGATTTTAATTATTAATTCAGGATGAAAAACAGGAAGTAAAACATTAAGTCAGGTGACAAATCATTGTATTTTGTGTGTTTTTAGAATCAGTCAACATTTGATCAGAACTTTGTGTTTTTATTCCCTGACGCGTGGGAGATGTTTCTACATTAGAAGCCTCCGGGGACATGAGAGACGTTTCTACGCCTCCTGTAAACAACCACGGTGGCGTCTCCCTTCACGTCCTTCAGCCGGTCCGAGTCGAAGTCCACCAGGAGCTTCCTGACGCCGGCCCTGGAGGGTGTGAAGGACACGTGCACCGTCACCTTCTCACCTGGAGCAATGGCATGACTGAAAAAAACAAGGAGTTCAGTGGAGATTTTCATGTTTTCCTGGTTCATTATGAACAGAAGGTCAGAACTGAGTCCAGGTGACCTACGTGACGTAAATCCGGGTATCAGTCAGCAGACCGGGCCCCTCTACAAAGAACACGCCTCTGTTCAGAGGCACAGGCAGGGGGTTGGTCAGGGAGATGTCGGCCGACGCTTGTTCCCAAATAAAAACCCGTTCAAGAACCTGAAAAACAAAAGACAGGTCTGTCTGAAACAGTTCACACAAACACCGTTTCCACCCCTTTTTACCTGCAGTAAACAGGTGAAACCAGAACAAAACCCTTTCTGTGGGGCTGTTACTGTAAAGTTTTCAGAGGATCACTAAAAAGTGTTGGATTTCAGATCAAAGTTTAGTAAGGTTTTGGTCTGACTCTTTAGGTTCCTCCTTGAAATCTACAGAATAAGAAGACAAACATCAAAGCAGTATTATACTCAAGACCACTCCTGGTCTCAAGACCACAACATTGGAAACATCACTAAACTTCCAGAATATTCTCCAGTTTATTTGTTAACATCTTTGTTTTTGTTGGATGTAAAATGTCCTGTTTCAAATCCAAACGTGACTCGTTGATAATTCTGTCCACAAAATCTTTAGTAAAACAATTCAGCTCTATAAATCATAAAACAATATATTTCTAAAACAAAATAAATACTTGTAAATTCTGCAGCTTTCTGAGACGGTGGGGACTACGTCAGACCTTTTGTCACTAGCTTACCTTTGTATACTGTATGTGGTGTTAACATTAGCTAACATTAGCAATCTGCCTTTGTATCAAAATTCTTTACCTGGCTCTCACACAGAGATTTAGTTGATTTTAAGTGTAACCTGTGTAGGGTAGTGTTTTTTTTTTCTGGTCTCGTCTTGGTCCAGCCCCTCAAAGTCTTGGTCTTGTTTCAGCCTCGATAGACCCTGGTCTTGACTACAACATCTAGATGTGCTAAATGATCCCAACTCTTCTTTGGTTTCCCCTCTTCAGATGAATGAAGGTCTGTTGTAGCTGGAAAAGACTCAGGTGTTCTCTCACCTGTATGCGAACCTCAGGCATTCTCAGTGGGATGTCAGACACAGACAGGAGGGGCAATGTCAGCCCCTCGACTTCAGCCAGCACCTTCACCCTGATCAGGTGTTGGTCAGAGACACATCTGTTGTAGTTCTCGTATTGCAGACGCAGAATTTCTTTGTGAGCTGAACACAGAATAAAATTAATTCATGTTACTTTCATGGATCTGGATCAGGGGGTCTTTGTGGAGTCTATGTGGAGTCTATGTGGGGTCGTTGTTGAATCTTTGTGGCGTCTTTGTGGGGTCTTTGTGGGGTCGTTGTTGGGTCTTTGTGGCGTCTTTGTGGGGTCGTTATGGAGTCTTTGTGGGGTCTTTGTGGAGTCTTTGTGGAGTCTTTGTGGGGTCGTTGTTGGGTCTTTGTTGGGTCTTTGTGGCATTTTTGTGGGGTCTTTGTGGAGTCTTTGTAGAGTCTTTGTGAGGTGTTTGTGAGGTCTTT
>NW_013953169.1:36682-46260 GCF_001266775.1 Austrofundulus limnaeus
GGGTCTTTGTGGAGTCTATGTGGGGTCATTGTTGAGTCTTTGTGGCATCTTTGTGGGGTCTTTGTTGGGTCTTTGTGGGGTCTTTGTTGGGTCTTTGTGGCATTTTTGTGGGGTCTTTGTGGAGTCTTTGTGAGGTTTTTGTGAGGTCTTTGTGGAGTCTATGTGGGGTCTTTGTTGGGTCTATTTGAAGTTTATGTGGGGTCTTCGTGGAGTCTTTGTGGGGTCTTTGTGGAGTCTTTTGTGGTGTCTGTTGGGTCTTTGTGGGGTCTTTGTTGGGTCTTTGTGGAGTCTTTGTGGGGTCTTTGTGGAGTCTTTGTGGGGTCTTTGTTGAGTCTTTGGGTCTTTGTGGAGTCTTTGTGTGGTCTTTGTAGAGTCTTTGTGGAGTCTTTGCAGGGTCTTTGTGGGGTCTTTGGTCTTTGTGGGGTCTTTGTGGACTCTTTTGGGTCTTTGTGGAGTCTTTGCAGGGTCATTGTGGAGTCTTTGTGGGATCTTTGTTGGGTCTTTGTGGGGTCTTTGTGGAGTCCATGTGGGGTCTTTGTGGAGTCTTTGCAGGGTCTTTGTGGGGTCATTTTGGGTGTCTGCTTACTCTGGAGAGCCGGCACCATCACATTGCTGTTCTGTCTCTGGCAGTCGCCCTGGTGGAGGGAGTTGTAGGTCACAGCCATGACCCTCATGGTCAGCTTCACATTCACGTTTTCACTTCCTTCGTTCTTCACCTGCGAACACATCAGGAGGAGTTTATTCAGACTCACTTCTTCCTTCCTGTTCAGCTACAGTCTGCTGACTTTGTACCTCCACGATCACGTCGAAGTCTGTTCCAAACGTTGGCTGGGAGTGTTTGATTATCAGCTTCAGTTGTTTGGCTTCTGGATCTCCACTGGACGGCTCCTGGATCCGGCGCCCGGCCCTCGTGTACACTTCTCTTTCTTTAGCAGAACCTGTTGAGAAACAGAAAGTCCCAGCAGAAATCCAAATGAAACCCGTGATGAACCTGGATAATTTATTAAAGCTATCAGAGGGGTTTATTCTTTGACCTTCAGGGTATTTGTACTGCAGAGTCAAGTCTTCTCTCACGTCTCCATAAACACTCTTGGTGCTGATGTTTCTGCCCACGGTCTTCTCATCGACATTGATCTGTAAATACAAGTATCTTCATCAAACCCTTCAGCTCTTCTTCCTCCTTTGTTTCAACCTGATGAGACAAAGACTGGCCGAACCTTTTGTCTCCGACCGTCAGGCAGATATCTCCAGTAGATGAGGTCAGCGTTCACCTCAGCAAAGACGAACCGAGCGTCGTACTTCACATCCAGGTTGCCCTCCTTGATGGCCGCCACCGGACAGGGACCGCAGCAGAACTCACCTGAGAAAGGATCAACTCGAACCATGAAACTGAAGAATTAATCTGCTTAAATATCAAATAAAATCAACTTTTAGTACAATATACTGTAACTAAACACCAGAAAAAGTTATATTTCCTGCAAAAAAGCAGAGTGAACTCTTAAACCTGTTGAATTGTCTGAAACTGAATCAGTTAAAACATAAACAGAAGCTACTGAATTACAAGCTAAATTTAGCAAAACTTAAAGCTACATTCAACAAAACAGTAGATGCAAGCTAAAGTAAGCTAAAGTGTAGTTTAAAGCTGAAAGGAGCAGAAAGAAATAAAATAAAGTTAAAAATGATTTATTGCAGAAAAACAAAACTCTATGTGTTTCTGTTGGAAAAGGTTTTGTAAGTAAAGCCAAATATACTGAAAATCATAAAAGTTGTATTTCACTCCTAATTGAACCAAACATTTTCATAAAACAGCACAAAGTTTGATTCTAAAAATAAATATATAAAAGTAGGATGCTGAGAAGAGAAAACACCAAGCAGTGCGTTTGTTCTGTTAGGATTTGAGATTAAAAAAGAAGAAATGTAGAAAATCCAGAAGCTACTCATTTAAAAAAAACTGTACCATCGCTCCGCTCCTGAGGCGTGGGGTCCAGAACCTGCCAACCATTATTTCCCTGAGGGAGATCAGTCCTCTTCATCCAGGACTCGACCCAGCAGTGGAAGTTCCTGCGAACACAGGATCATTAAAATATCAGCTGCATGCACGGTCTGCCCTTCGGGTTGGCAGCTTCTCTAAATCTTTCTGTCTGTAGAATGATGGATTTTTAAATTAATTCTATATTTATCTCCATAACTACGCGAGTTTGGTTCTACCAGGTGCTGTCCTGTTTGGAGTTACTGTAGAAGTTCTCCACGTAGTCGACGGACAGGTTTCCATCCACGTCGTGGGCCGAGGTGAAGTTGGTGATGAGGCGTGTTGGGATTCCCAGGCAGCGCAGGACTGTTCAGCACAACAAAACACAGCAGAGGTCAGTTTTTCTGCTGCTGCTCCTGTTTTTGTCAAGTCGAGCTGGGAGGTAAGAGGGTAACACAACAACACACTCTTTAAAATGTTTTAAAAACTGGAAACTGTCAGTATTGTGGAATAACAGAAACAATAAAACATGTAATATTAATATGTAAAAGATTTGAAAGACAGAGACATGATGGAGGACTTCAGAACGGTTAAAGAAACATTTAATTTATCAAATTTACTACAGAAAGATTCAGGAAGCAAAAGAATTCACATTTTAATTATAACAGAAAATGTTTATAGAAAATTTGTTTTTGATTAAGTATGGAAAATAATTTAACAAATACAAATACAAAAGAGTCAGAAAATATAATAAAATATTTTAAATAAAAAGTACAGGCACTACAGCAAACATCAAGCATTCTGACCCACACTGCATTCCAGTAGGTGGTGGTAACACACACAACAAGTTGTTTGCCAACCGCCATTAACATACATGAAGAAGTAGTGAGAGGGTAGGAACCATAGGAACCTTTCCTTTGACACGGGGACTGGAAAGATGACGCACAACTGAGAGACGAGGCAGCCGGTAAGAAAACAAACTAAATGAACTGAACTTTGTTGTGTCTGAGTTGGAGCTGCAGCAGGAGGGCGTGGCCCAAACCTTTCCCGTCTCGTGCTCGCTTTAAAACAAGTTTTAAGAGTTTCTTTGCATAAATGTTTAGAGTAAAATATTTACTAATTGGCTCATTGAAAAATACCATGAAATAATAAGAGTATTTCTTGGTAAATTTTAGAAATTGTTTCAATGTTCTGTAAAAAGAAGACTTTTCTGAAGTACTTGTCAGATTGTGAAGACAACCAAAAATTGTTTTGAAGTTAATGTTGATGAAAATTAATATGTTCAAGCTAACAGTACTTATTCTGTACATGTGTCAAACTCAAGGCCTGTGGGTTAAATGTGGCCCATCACAGCATTTTATGCGGCCCGTAAGAGCTTCAAAGATATATTAATCTTAAAAGGAGCTACTTTAAAACCAGCATTGACTACATCTCCCATAATGCATGTTGATTGTTTTACTCATGAAATGATGGCTTCCCACCACTAGGTGGAGCTGCACAGGGTTCAAAAGTAGCAGGCAGCATTTGCTGCAGTGGGAGGTGGGAATGTTTTATGTTGTTGTTTTTATTTTTATTATTTTATTTTTTCATTTTATGTTATTTAGTATTGTTTTGTAAATTGTGTTTTGTTTGAATATATTCTGTGTCAAAAAGGGGCAGACAAAATTTATTCTTCTTCTGCTACCTTTCATTTTATTTTGATTTGTGTATATTTTTTTGGTTTTTGTTTATTTTTTTATTATTGTTTACAGTATTTTTAATGAAATGAATACATCTTTGAATTGAATTGAATTTCCGATGTACAAGTTGTAAATTTAAACTGGGAATTTGTGGGAATTCCCTGTAGGAAAGTGGGAGAATTCAAGACAGCAGCAACTCAGCACAACTCAACAGAGTAAAACTCTACTTTTCTCTTTTTAATAGTATTTCTGTTTTATTTGTTCCACATTTAGTCGTACATGTTTCACTGTTTCTATGCAGAAAATACCAGGTAGAGCTCACTTAGTGTTTGTTAGCGGTGTTCAGGAATGTGGCATGTCTTGTTGGAAGTTTATTACAACCATGATGCTCACATGAAGATGAGTTTGACACCTCTGAGCCTGTTTATGGGTTTTCTCCTGAAAAAAAAGCCTAAAATCTCCTGCCTGAAAATCAATAAATGAAGAAAGAAATGGAGGATTTGGTTATTAATATTTCTCCTTTTCATGTGTGGGAACAGTGAATACCTGGAGTCATGTTTGGGATGAATGGTCTGTACTGAGCCTGGTGCAGCCTCACCTGTGCAGGCGACGCCTGCGAACACCCAGCACTGTCCGTACTTCACCGGCCTGAGGCCGGAGCGACTCCACTGCCGGAGAATGGGCACGCTGCCGGTCCATCGGCCCGGAGGGACCCCGTTATGGTACGGTGGGCTCCAGCTCCCGTACAACACCCCGATGTCGTCGTTAGAATTCACCTGGACAGACGGAGGGGACGGCTTTAAAACGTCCACTGCTCAACGACAACGGGTCAAACCGTGCTCAGACCAGAACCCACCATGGCCGAGACCATCCTGCTGACGTAGACCGGGTCAGATCGTCTCTCCAGGTCCTCCTTCGGGTCGCTCAGGGCCTTGTTGGAGTTATCCAGGAGCTGAAAGCAGATGTCCACCACGTAGTCCTCAAACTTGGAGGAAACATCGAGGACAAACAACACAACAGAGAGAGAGATTCTTTAGCTTTTCTCTATTTTTTAATTTAAAGAACCTCCTGAACCTCAGAGTCTGATAAAAACCTTAGATTAGGATTAAAGTTCATGTTTTTGCTTCTGCAGAATATATTTAAGCTGTTTGTCTTCTAGTTTTTGATAAAGAAATTTTAAGGTCTGAAGGTTTAAAGAGCAGTGTGTGTGTGTGTGTGTGTGTGTGTGTGTGTGTGTGTGTGTGTGTGTGTGTGTGTGTGTGTGTGTGTGTGTGTGTGTGTGTGTGTGTGTGTGTGTGTGTGTGTGTGTGTGTGTGTGTTTTAGTTGCCTGGCCAAAGTTCCAGTGCTGGACAGTGATGTAGTTCCAGCTCCCTTTGTAAATGAGTCCGTTCTCGTTCATGATGTACTCCTGCAGCAGCCTCTCGTCGGGCAGATACACCACATCGTCTGAGCAGCGCAGAGTCGTTACGTCACCGCAGATTCAAACAAGCAGAAGAGAACAAACCAAACAAATCTTATAAAACACTAACACCACACTGCAGCTGTTTGGATGAGTCCGACCGATGGGAGCAGAAATGTTTGTTTGGTTCATTGTTGAAACAAACGACACAAAAAAACTCCTTATTTATTGTTTTGTTTCTGTCCACTGCTGATGAAGGCAGCGGTGGACGATGTCTGAGTTAAAGCAATGTCTGCACATACATGGGAATCAAGTAAATTCAAGATGGCCGCCACAGCTGATCTAAAAAACACAAAAAGCTACAACTCCATCAGGTTTACAGTTCGTGACCTAAAACGTGGTGTGGTAGTAGCTGAGACTAATCCTCTACGGAAGCAGTCATGGCTCAATATTCAAATTAAAACGGATTCATAGAAATGCCTTTTCACTTTCAAAATAAGCATTTTTTTTACTCATGAATGAAATTATAACTAGAGAAATGGCATTTCCTGTAAAAATGCTAATGTGAAAGTCTGTTGCTGAAAGCTGCTGAAGAAGCTAAAGTCAAGCTGAAGACGTTTAACAGCAAAACTGTTACTGCAAGTTCAATTTGAAGCATGAGAAGAAGCATAAAAAGTTTAAATTAACAGAAAAAACTAAAAGAAGCAAAAAAAATTGAACTTAAATTTGCTGAAAGAAGCAGAATTATATCGGAAGAAGCAGAAAAAAGCTAAAATTACTAAAGAAGCTAACATTAGCACAATGAAGAAAGATAAAGCAGTACCTGTCTTAAAGGTATATATTGCACTAAATATGTGGTATTCTAACATTAAACATGGTTGTAAAGAAGTTAAAAAATGGTTGAATAAACCTTAAAAAAGCATTATTAAAACTTTAAAAAGGCTAAATATCGATTTAAAGTAGAAAACTAATGTTTAAAATAGCTGAAAAAAAGTCAAAATGGTTTAGTAAACCTTTAAAATCCTGAACTAACACTTTAAATAGGCTGAACGTCCCTTTAAAGTGGTTAACAATTTTTTAAAATAGCTGTACAGAAGTTAAAAAATGGTTGTACAAACCTTAAAAATGCTTAAATAAAGCTTAGAAAAAGTTGAATGTCCCTTACACTTTACTAATCTAACGTATAAAAATATTGACAAGAAGTAGAAAATTGTTGAACAAAACTTGAAAATGCTTGACTGAATCTTTTAAAAGACTCAATAATCTTTAAAGTGGTAAACTAATGTTTAAAATCACTGTATAGAAGTAAAAATGTAATTGCATAAACATACATTGAAAATACACAACCAGAAACCCACACAGTGACAAACAAGACAAACCCAAAACCTTTACAAACTTAAACGGTTCAAGTTATCAAAAAGCTGAATAATTCTGTAATAGTTGACAGTCTAAAGTTTATCTGCCGAAGTAGATGAGGTTCAAAAAATAGTGAAATGCTGAAAGGTTTCACAGAAATCCCATGTATTTTCAATGAGAGCAAAAATTGCATAAAAAAACTGAGGATCTCAAAAAGTTTAAAAGGTATCAATACAAATTTCTCACACATCTCCTGAAGGAGCCGAACGTTTTGATGTATAAATTGTTGAAATCGCACAAAAAATGTGGAAGGAGAGAGAGTTCAAAAAAATGTACGGAAGTAACTTTAAAATTGAAAGAATAAAGAGAAACATGAAAACAACAAATAAATCATCCAAATTGCATTTTTATTTTCTTCTCCAAGACTGCTCAATCAGGGGATTCTGATGTTATCAGTCCATGAAATGGACGTTATTAGGTGTTATCAGTCCATGAAATGGACGTTATTAGGTGTTATCAGTCCCATACAATGGCTTCAGAGGGTCCCTACTGTGCCTTCTAGGCTTCAGACTGTCTCGACAGTGCCCCCTAGTGGGTTAATATATGAATGACAATGAATGTGTAAATAACCAAAACATATTTTAATAAATTTTTTGTCCTGTCTGTGTCGGTCTCAGACCCTGGTCTCCTGCTCTCTGGTCCGACACTCTACCCATTGCACTATTGAGGGCTACAATATTCAGCTATTGGAGGGCGGTGTCTTTAGCACTAACTATGTCATTTTCTCTAAAGTTAACCTTACTGACTTTATGCATCATATTAACCAGCTGACAATCAGAAGCCATTCTATGGGACTGATAACGCCTAACAACGTCCATTTCATGGATGATAACATCCGAAGCGGGTGGCTCGATGCAATTTGGAATATTTATTTATAATTTTATTTGTAGTTCAAAAAGTGCAGGCTTATTTTGAAATTGAAAAAGCATTTCTATGAATCCATTTTAATTTGAGCATTGAGTTACAATGGCTTCCATAACCCCATCATCATCTGAGGAATCAGTTTGTGAAGGACGGTGGCTCAGCGGTCAGCACCACGGTCTCATAATGTTGAGGCTTCAGGTTCAAGAGAAGATAAAGTCGTTTTGTTTCGTTACCTCTGCACCAGGGGTTAAAGAGCAGGTGGAAGCTGATTTCTCCCGTCTTCTTGATGATGCTGCCATCAGCTGACATCAGCAGCACCGTCAGGCGGTACCGCCCCACGATGGCGTCCGCCGGGCTGTGTACGGTCAGCAGCATCTCGTTCTGCGCCCTCATCTGGCTGAACCACCACTTCTTCCCAAACTCCTTCTGAACCCTGATCTTCACCTCGTTCCTTCGACCTGCAGCAGCAGCACGTCTCGTAAAACATCAGGAGGACGTGTGTGTCCTTCAGGATGTCCTGAGACCAACCACACACACACACACACACACACACACACACACACACACACACACACACACACACACACACACACCTACCTCCTGTCTTTAATTTCAGGCATGTCAGTGTTTTCAGTCGGACTCACCGACGTGCAGCATCAGCTCCAGCTGCTGCTGGAACAGCTGGGAGTCAGGGCTGTGCACGGTGATGGAGAAGGGCTGGCCCCTGCGGACGATCAGCCGGTCCCGGTCCATCTCCCTGGTCCGGTGAGCCGAGTTGTTCTCATGACTCCTCAGGTCCACGTTGATGATGAAACCTGCTGAGAAACAGGCAGAGCTCCACTCAGAGCTGGGATCAGATGAAAAAACTGAAAAATAAACTTTTTCTGGTTTGAGAACAGATCGGACCTCTGGAAACAATAATCCAGTTTTATTTCAAAACTCCCTCATTTACATGATGACACTCAGATATTTTATTCTGACTGAAACAAGATCAGGTTTTAAAGCTTCTGGATCAGTTTTAAAGGTTCTGGATCAGGTTTTAAAGCTTCTGGATCAGTTTTAAAGGTTCTGGATCAGGTTTTAAAGCTTCTGGATCAGTTTTAAAGGTTCTGGATCAGGTTTTAAAGCTTCTGGATCAGTTTTCAAAGTTTCTGGATCAGTTTTCAAAGTTTCTGGATCAGTTTTAAAGTTTCTGGATCAGTTTTAAAGCTTCTGGATCAGTTTTAAAGTTTCTGGATCAGGTTTTAAAGTTTCTGGATCAGTTTTCAAAGTTTCTGGATCAGTTTAAAAGCTTCTGGATCAGTTTAAAAGCTTCTGGATCAGTTTAAAAGCTTCTGGATCAGGTTTTAAAGTTTCTGGATCAGTTTTAAAGTTTCTGGATCAGGTTTTAAAGTTTCTGGATCAGGTTTTAAAGTTTCTGGATCAGGTTTTAAAGTGTCTGGATCAGTTTTAAAGTGTCTGGATCAGTTTTAAAGTGTCTGGATCTTTTTTTTAAGTTTCTGGATCAGTTTTAAAGTTTCTGGATCAGTTTTCAAGGTTTCTGGATCAAGTTTTAAAAGCTGTTTCTGCAGGTCAACAGGTGTTGGCATTCGGTCACATATATGACTCTAAGTTTTTAATTTAAGAACTCAACATTACTTTGTTTTTTACTTTTTGTTTCTTGTCTACAGTCAGATGATTTCTCCTCTGTAACAGAAACACACTGAAGCTGTTTTTTCTGTATTTCTGTGATAATTTCTCATCTCTTGCAGCACAGAGCAGCTCCACAGCAGAGCTGATGTCAGGTCAGCTGCAGCTGAGCCACAAACATCACAGAGCTTCCAGTGAGTCCAGTTGTTTTAAGACAAAATAAAAGTCCGGCTCAGTTTGACGCAGGCAGGGACCTCAGGTGGTCTTCCTCAGACCTAAAGGCTCCTCCTGGGATGGCTGCAGGGATGAGCTCGAGTCTTCACTCCCAAACGTGGATCATAAATCAGAGACCCCCCCCCCCCCAACTCCTCAGAACTTAAAACGTACAAAGAAAGATGTGACTTACTGTCGAGATGAGCCATCGCAGCAGTTTGTCCTCTGAGATGTTAGAAGTGTCCTCATGTCTCCACGAGGTCAGGATTTATACAGGAGAGCGTCCCTCCCCTCGTCTCACATCCTCGCCTCAATTTCACCTCTGACATCACTGCTTTAAAATCTGCTCTCCTCAGTGTGTGTGTGTGTGTGTGTGTGTGTGTGTGTGTGTGTGTGTGTGTGTGTGTG
>NW_013953169.1:46325-50642 GCF_001266775.1 Austrofundulus limnaeus
TGTGTGTGTGTGTGTGTGTGTGTGTGTGTGTGTGTGTGTGTGTGTGTGAGACACACAGGGGTGTTTGTATAAATAAAAAAAGCATAAAAATTTTATGTTTAAAGGAGAAAATCTGAGACACTCTGACATCTTATCAGACAGACGGGGGTTCAGGAGCCAAAAGGAATCTGAACTAATTAGTCTAACAGTTTTTTGTTTCATGTCTAAGAGGACGACAGGTTCTGTAAAAATAATCCTAAAGCATCTGATGATCCAAACTAACGGCAGCTTTTAAACTTTTACAGATTAACGAGGTTAAAGTTTGAGTTTTCAGTATGTGGAAAAAAGCAGATTAAAGTTGGTCATTTTATTACATATTTCAAACTAAATGTTGCTTAAAGACATATTAAAAAAATAAAAACAAACATTCAGTCTTAAATTAAAAGTGGAGAATTCATTAAAGCATGTGTTGACTTTCAGCCACAACAAGTTGACCTGTAAAGTTCACTGATTTGTAGCAGTTATTGTTTTCTTTTCCAGCTGGGTGGGATGAAATCATCAGGTGGTTAAACGTGTGAATGTGGGTCAGCGTGATGCAAAGCTGAGGAATCCAGTGATGCTCATGTTCGGGAAGATCCATCCCTTTACAAACCACAGCTTCCTGTTCACACTGAGGTGTAAAGAGCCACTGGTTTCCAGAGTTTTAGCTTTACTGGGAGCATTTGTTCCTCTGATATCAGGGTCTTCAGTGGAGGCTGGTCCTCAGACCTGACACTACAGAATGAAAAGCTTTAACAGTCTGTTGGTAGGTTAACAGCAGATGGAGCTCTTGTCCCAGATTCACCTCCAAATATCTGTTAAGTTTCTAAAAAAAAACCCAGTCCTGATCCTTGTTCTGGTTCTGTGGGAACTGGTTTCTCTGTGTGTTGCAGCAGAAAAACCATTAAAACCTGCAGGATAGTGGTCCTCCAGAACCAGGACTGGAACCCCTTGACAAATAAAAGCATCTTTTGATCTTCTCAGATGAACTCAAACTCAGTTTTTCAAATAAATTCATATTAGTTAAGTTATTTTAATTTTTTAACAGAATCTTATTAACGGAATGGTTCTGTTAGGATAAATTATCATTTTCAAAGAGGTGCTGTAGTTGAGGAAGCAGGAATTGAACCAGCAACTCTTCAGCTTTTAGACCTGGATCTCATCCAGCTGCAGGCCTGAGCAGCCTCTCCAGATGCAAGTCTCGACCCAGGAGCCACACGGTTAGCTTTCAGCTTCCTAAAGCCGAGCGGTGAGCCTGATACCCAGTCAGTTCTAACTGATGCCTAATGCATCTTCCTGTCATCCAGGTTACAAGACACCCTAATGACCCTCAGAAAGGAGGAGAATGGGATTAATCAACAAGAGATCCAGACTAACAGGATCCTAATGACCCTCAGGAAGGAGGGGAGTGGGATTAATCAACAAGTAATCCAGACTAACAGGATCCTAATGACCCTCAGGAAGGAGGGGATGGAGATTAACCAACAAGTAATCCAGACTAACAGGATCCTAATGACCCTCAGGAAGGAGGGGGTGGAGATTAATCAACAAGTAATCTAGACTAACAGGATCCTAGTGACCCTCAGAAAGGAGGGGATAGAGATTAATCAACGAGTAATCCAGACTAACAGAATCCTAGTGACCCCCAGGAAGGAGGGGATGGAGATTAATCAACAAGTAATCCAGACTAACAGGATCCTAATGACCCTCAGGAAGGAGGGGATGGAGATTAATCAACAAGTAATCCAGACTAACAGGATCCTAATGACCCCCAGGAAGGAGGGGAGGGGGATTAATCAACACGTGATCCAGACTAACAGGATCCTAGTGACACTCAGTAAGGAGGGAATGGAGATTAATCAACAAGTAATACAGGCTAACAGGATCCTAATGACCCCCAAGAAGGAGGGGAGGGGGATTAATCAACACGTGATCCAGACTAACAGAGACCCTAATGACCCTCAGGAAGGAGGGGAGTGGGATTAATCAACTAGAGATCTAGACTAACAGGATACTAATGACCCTCAGGAAGGAGGGGATGGAGATTAATCAACAAGTAATCCAGACTAACAGGATCCTAGTGACCCTCAGGATGGAGGGGATGGAGATTAATCAATCAATGAGTAAAATCAGCTGTTTGTGCACAACCCACACACTCAGCTCTGCTGCTCATCCCACAAATGCATGTTCCTTACACATCTGGCACCATTTAAAAGTGAATTTAACAGGCCTTCCAACAGATTTATTACCAAGTAGCATTGTTGCAACAAATAAATAATAAAAATTAATTTTATTACATCTGTCAGTGATTAAGTGATTAAACTGAACCTTTATGCTGACTCATCACTTCTTTCTGCTTTTTATGACTCTATTTTAATGTGGAGTTTGTGTTTTATTTACTGCATAAAGATGAAATGAACCTGTCCTTGTTTCTGTGATCCTTTCAGCTGTTATCTGTACAGACTCTGTGCAGCAAGTGAATTTATCAGATTTGTAAACACATGCTCAGAACCAGTCTGCACGTCACTGTGTTTATTGGCACATGTCACTGTGTTTATTGGCACATGTCACTGTGTTTATTGGCACATGTCACTGTGTTTATTGGCACATGTTTGGACAAAGGACTGCAGCACAAAGCCGAAGAAGAAGAGGAGGCTGGACTAAGAACACAGAGCCACTCTGGTTCTATTGGACCCATCAGAACCAGAACCAGCATCATGTTTGTTTCAGTGGTTCTGTTGTTGATTTGCCTTTTATTCGTTTTCCTCCAACTCAAACCTCGGAGGCCCAAAAACTTCCCTCCAGGGCCGTTCACCCTGCCTGTCCTGGGGAACCTGCTGCACCTGGAGAACCCCCTGGAGAACCTGGAGCGGGTAGGAACCACAACAACAACAACAAAAACAATGCAAAAATGATGTCTTCTTCTTTTGTTTCAAACTGTTGTAAAACTGATAGCGTATTTTTTTCCGGTTGCTTTTACATTTTAGCTTATGTTTTACTTCTTTTTGCTTCCATTCGGCTACTTTTAGCTGTTTGCTTGCTAGCAAAACAGCAGCTATCTTCTAATTTTAGTTACCATTCTGATACATTCACCTTCTGATTAGATTTCTGCTACTTTTATCTTTTAGCTTATGTTCTGCTAATTTTAGCATTCAGCTGTTAACTTTTAGTTACCATTCTGAAGCTTTTGGCTACAAAGCTAGTTTTAGTTTGTGTTACATTTTTGCTACTTATAGCATCAAGCTATCATTTTGCTACTTTTAGCAAGCATTCATCTATTTTAGCTACTATTCTAAAGCTTTTAGCTAATTATCTGATACTTTTAGCTTGTGATTATAGTTTTGCTAATTTAAGCTTTTATAATGCAAATATTTTGCTACTTCTAACTTTAATGTATTTTCATGATTTTAGCTTTTTGCTACCATTCTGATACGCTCACCCTTTTTAGCTCATGTATTGCTAATTTTATCTTTCAGTGAGGGTTTTGTTGCTTTTGACTTTCTGAAGCTTTTGGCTACTATTTTTCTACTTTAGCTTTGGTAAGTGATCTATTAATTTTAGCTACCATTCTGCTTTTTTGTTTTGTTTTAGCCACCGTTCTGAAGCCGTTTGCCTTTAGCTGATTGATACTTTTAGCTTGTGATTACAGTTTTGCTAGTTTAAGCTTTTAGGTAACAAATGGCTAATTTTAGATTTTATGTTGCTATGACTTAACTACTTCTTACTTGTAATTAATGTTTAAATGGTTTTAGCATTCAGCTATCAAGAACATACTTTTAGCTTGTTATAGTACAGTGCTGCATATTTTTACCTACCATTTTGTTCATTTTAGCTTCCAGCTACTTTAGCATTTTGCTCTTGTTTTGCTAATTTTACTTCAGTTTGTTATTTAAGAACCAATTTTAGTTTTGTCAACAAATTTGATCAAAATGGTTCAGTGCTCAGTGTTTACATTTTTTAGCTGATTTCTCTCTTTTTTAAAAGATGTCTTTATTTAAAAATTAATAAAAAACACACATTTACAGTTTTAGTAAATACTTTTTTTTTTTTTTTTGCTGTCAGGCTTGTGTTCTATAAATGAGCCACATTGATTCTCCTACATGCATGTGGTTGTGTAACGTGATGTGGTTGTGTAACATGATAAAGTTATGTAACATGTATGGAAATGACTGGTTGTACACATTTGGAAAGTAGCCAACTTGTGTTGCAGGTAATCAGGAACTTTCTGACAAGTCAGGATTTGTGTGTGTGTGTGTGTGTGTGTGTGTGTGTGTGTGTGTGTGTGTGTGTGTGTGTGTG
>NW_013953169.1:50987-53863 GCF_001266775.1 Austrofundulus limnaeus
GTGGCGCAAAAAGAGAATGGTTTCAGGAATAAGTACCTACTCCACACAGAGTGTGCGTGCAGGAGTGTGCGTGCGTGTGTGTGTGTGTGTGTGTGTGTGTGTGTGTGTGTGTGTGTGTGTGTGTGTTTTGGTGATATTTGGGGGCAATTTTAAGACAAAAATCCTACATTTGGGGACAAAAGTGGAGTCCCCATTTGGTTTAAATGCCATTGGTGGGTTGGGGGTTGCGTTTAGGACCAAGGTGTGAATTGAGTTTAGGTTAGTTTTAGGGTCAGGTAGGTACCTGTGTCTCCTGTGGACATAAAACAACTCGTTTTGGTGTTTCCCTGTTTTTGTCTTTGGAACATCTGTATTTATTGGTCAAAAATAATCAGGTTTGCTGTTTCTCTTGTTTCCTTTAAGCTGAGACAGTCTTATGGAAACGTCTACAGTCTGTTCATCGGTCCCAAACCAGCTGTGGTCATCAACGGGCTGAAGGCCATGAAGGAGGCCATGGTGGTCAAGGCCACGGACTTCGCTGGACGACCTCAGGACCTGCTTGTTAATGAAGTCACCCAAAGGAAGGGTAGGAGTTCTGAGTTCCAAAGCTCATACTGGCGGTTAGGTTAGGTTAGTTAGGTTAGGTTAGGGTTAGCTCATCTCACTCTCACAGATCTCATCCTGACTGTAGGAAAATCAAGTTGTTCTGTTATGTAATGTTTATTCTGCACGAAACACAAAGCAAGGATTAAATACACGAAAAGACTTCAGTTCAGGATGAGTTCAGTTCTTTAGAAGAGTTTTAAAGTAGTGACTTGAATGGACCTGTTCCTCTTCTAGACCTCCAAGGAGAACCTTTGTTTTGAAGTGGTGAAATGTAAACAAATGAATGAATGAGGTGAAACAAACCACATATTCTCGTCTCCACATGTTGTTGAACAAACTTTCAGTTTGTTTAAGAAAATGAGTATTTGGTCTTTCTGAGCTTCTGGGGGCTCGATGGCAGCCGAACTTCAAACGCTTTGATTCTGGTTGACATTCTGGTAAAACAACACACTGGTGACAAAAAGACGTGTTTATTTCTCTGTTTAAGGTTCAACCTGTCTCCTCTGTGGCATCAGCGTTTTCTCAGTCCACACTTTTCCATGTTCAGCCTGCCACGCCCTTTTACACCTGTTCTCTGTTTAATCAGACACAGCTGCAGCCACTCTACTCATCAGCCTTATATTCCATCCATCCATCCATTTTCTGTACACTTCTTCCTTTTCAGGGTTGCGTGGGTCACTGGTGCCCATATCCAGCAGTCTTATAGTCTTCTGTTAAATGTTGTGTTCTGCTTCCATTCATATTCTCCTTGAGTTATTTCTGCCACATCAGTTTGTTTGTTTAATCAAGTTTTTGGTTTTAGCTCTAGCCAACCGCAAATAAAGCACAATGGTTTTGCAAACCGTACACATCAAAAAGCAATAATGTAAGGGTTTGCTGGCCTCGGTGAGAATTCAACCGAAAGTTGACTTATTTTTGTTCAGTTTTGGTTCACTAAGTAAACATTTTGCAGTGACATGTTTATTTCAGGACCTGAACAGCTGTATTAATATAAATCTTGTTTATTTATTTTATTTTTATTTTTGTGGTGCCGTGCCCACAGGAGTGGTTTTGGCCGATTACGGTCCGAGCTGGAAGGAACATCGGCGCTTTGCTCTGATGACGCTGAGGAACTTCGGCCTGGGGAAGAAGTCGATGGAAGACAGAATCCATGACGAGATTCAGTACACCCTAAAAACTCTGGAAAACAGCGTCGGTGTGTAACCTTTACCTCTCTAAGGGTGCACAGTGATTTCTTTCTGACAATCTTATATTTTAAGACACTTGCAGTAAGCAGACTCAGTCCTGCAGAGCTTCAGAGTCTTTAATTTTCAGACATCACAGGAAGTAGATTATTCTTATCTGACATTCCAGGATGCCCACTCGTCTGATAGATGTTGAAAAGTTGGCAACAAACTTTAAGCGTGTCAAAAATGTACCTTATCTGTTATCACTGTCTCAGATTCCAGTCTGGCTGTCGGACTTCAAAGCTCCAAAGTCGATTAATTTGAGATTATTTTGTCTTTTGTTCAGGGAGCACCCTGAGTCCTCAGGTGATGTTTCATAACACGGCCTCAAACATCATCTGCCAGGTTCTGTTCGGGAGGCGCTACGAGTACGATGACGAGCAGATCAAGACCATCGTTTGGAGCTTCAGCGAGCTCTCCAAGATGACCAACGGACCATGGGCCCTGGTGAGCCAGACCAATCATGATCAGCTAAAATGAGTCGAGTTTCAGGACTGGGTCTGGTTAATGGTAGGATTTTAATAATTCTGTATCAAGTCAGAGTTAAAAACATTAAAGGAAAGCCCTCAACTTGATTTAAAGATGACGTCATGATGAATTCTAACAAATGAAATCTTTGTTTTTCCTCAGGTGTTTGACTCGTTTCCCAGGTGTCGAAATCTGCCGCTGCCTTTCAGAAGAGCCTTTAAGATTTACGGGGTAATGTCCAAAAACAAACCAGATGAACTGATGAATATCATCCATCCGTTCATCCATCTTTTCATCCATCTGTTCATCCATCCATCTGTCCATTCATTCATCTGTTCATCCATCCATCTGTTCATCCATCTATCCATCCATCTATCCATCCATCTGTCTATCCATTCATCTGTTCATCCATCCATCCATCCATCTGTCCATCCATTCATCTGTTCATCCATCTATCCATCTGTTCATCCATCTATCCATCCATCCATTCATCCATCCATCTGTCCATCCACTCATCTGTTCATCCATCTATCCATCTGTTCATCCATCTATCCATCTGTTCATCCATCTATCCATCCATTCATTCATCCATCCATC
>NW_013953169.1:56780-70148 GCF_001266775.1 Austrofundulus limnaeus
TCTATCTATCTATCTATCTATCTATCTATCTATCTATCTATCTATCTATCTATCTATCTCTTCATCTGTTTATCCGTCCATCCATCCATCCATCCATCCATCCATGCATCCATCCATCCATCCATCCATCCATCCGTCCATCCATCCATCCATCCATCCATCCATCCAGTCTTAATTAGTTTTTATTAATTCAGATTAAATATTTTCCTTTAAATAATCGTTTCTCTTTAGAATTTGCAGAACATCGTGATGCGTTTGATTGACGAGCACAAGAAGAGCCAGGTCCCCGAGGAGCCCAGAGATTTTGTTGACTGTTACCTGCAGGAGCTGGATAAGGTGTGTTCAACCAAAACCAGCAGAAACAAAGAACCTGCTCATGGCAGCTTTTCAGTTTTTACAGTGAGGTTGTCCTGAACTTTGACCTGACCTGAGGTTTTGTGTTGGTTTTAGAGAGGAGATGATGGTTCTTCTTTTTCTGAGGAAAAGCTTTCCAGCTACATTCTGGACCTTCACTTTGCTGGGACTGACACCACCTCCAACACCCTGCTGACTGGTTTTCTCTACCTGATCACCCACCCACATGTACAAGGTATCCAGACTACACAAACACAACTGGTAGTAGTTGAGAGTCATCCCCAACACTGAACTCTAACTGGGTGTGGGAGGGCTTTTATTAAGTCAGCTTTATTTAGTTTTTCAGAGATTTTTGGTCAGCTGTAACACAGAAACAGCTGCAACTAACAGCATGAAATTAGTCCAGACTGTAGATGGGTCTGACCTACACTGCACCAGACAACAGTTTTACAACAAACCCCATATTTGAGGAGGGGGCTCCAGCTTAAAAGGGGGTGTCTGCAAAAATGCTTATAACTCCGGACCCCCACCCAAAACAAATCTGTTTTGGTGCATTGGTGCTCTGTGTAAATGCAGGGGTTGTATATGCTACAACAATGAGGTATCTAGTTATTATAGCACATTTAAAAACCCCGCTGTGCTTCATTTGTTCCAACTAAAACTAATAGAAAATGATTTTATCCCCATCCTCCAGCTCAGATATGATAAAAACAAATTGTAGAAGTAGAAAATTCAACTCTCATGTTGAATTAGCCTGGTAAAAACCAGACCCTTGTCCTTCATTTTGCTTCATATGAGGGTCTGGACTCTCAGCTATAGAGAAGTGATTCTCGCTGGAGGCGTGGCCTCTGCTGAAGTTTAAAATGATTGGATCGGTTAGCCGCAAGTGCCAGCTGTGCCACTGTGAAGGAGGCTAAGCTAAGAAGCTAACCGGAAATTGCGTGCGCTGTAAACAACCCTACTGAGAGGAGAAAAGTACCGAGCTGAACGAGACGACTGTAAATGAGAGCTGCTGCTTTGTCAGACAAATTTAATTTAATTTGGAAGCCTTATCAATACAGACTGGCTTCATTCACTTCCTCCACTGCCGTATGCTAAACTAACAAGCAGACACTGCACAGAAAATCGATGTTCTGTTCTCTGATTGGCCCAGATGAAATGCTCCTGAAGAAATCCTTGCCAATGGGAGAAATGCCAGACGGAGCAGTGAAGGAAACTAGAATTGAACGGAATTGTGTAGGAAGGCAAGGGCCAGGCTAGTGATGAATTAAAGGCTTTTAAAAACACCAAGAGGTGAAAACTCTCTGAGAGACAGCTGGGTCCACAGATTAAGGCCACAACTAAAGAGCCGATCACCTCTGTGGACCAGTCTGGACCTGAAGACAACTAAACACCTGATTACCTCTGTGGACCAGTTTGGACCTCAGGACAACTAAAGACCCGATCACCTCTGTGGACCAGTCTGGACCTGAAGACAACCAAAGACCTGATCACATCTGTGGACCAGTCTGGACCTCAGGACAAATTATTTTATTTGATCTGACCCAACATTATTTCTAGCGTTTTGTCTTTTGTCCAAGTCTTCTTTGGTTCATACTGGTGCATCATTGGACATCTGACCTCATGACGTCACGAGACATTAAAGAGAGTTTAATTAGGAGGAGGTTCTGCTGAGGAGACCCCTGACCAGATGTTGGGTCCAGCTGTTGTTTTGTTGGTGTTTTTGTGTCTGAGCTGTGAAGTAAAGTCCTCCTCTGCTGATCCTTCAGAGCAGTGCCAGCAGGAGATTGACCAGGTCCTGCAGGGGAAGGACCGGGTCAGCTATGAAGACAGGAACGACATGCCGTATGTGCAGGTGATGGCCCTTTTTATTGGGTTTCCTTTAAGTTCAGGGTTGGGTCACAAGTAAATCATAATGTGTTCTGGTCCAGGCCGTGGCCCACGAAGTCCAGAGGGTTGCCAACACGGCTCCACTGAGCGTCTTCCACTCCACCACTAAAGACACGGAGCTGATGGGATACGACATTCCCAAGGTGAGAGACTTCCTGTTGGACAGAGAAACTAAAGTAAAGAGCATCTGTTAAGACGTCTGGTTTCCTTTCAGGGTACCATGGTCATCCAGAACCTGACCTCAGTGCTGAGGGAGGAGGGTCAGTGGAAGTTCCCTCACGAGTTCAATCCTGAGAACTTCCTGGACGAGCAGGGAGAGTTTGTCAAACCAGAGGCCTTCATGCCTTTCTCTGCAGGTAAACTCACATCAAACAAAGAGACTAAATGAAACCAAACAGCTAGAAATGACCTTTTCTGGTGTCTCAGGTCCTCGGATGTGTCTGGGAGAGGGTCTGGCTCGTATGGAGCTGTTCCTCATGACGGTGACCCTGCTGAGGAAGTTTAAGTTCATCTGGCCCGAGGATGCTGGAGAACCAGACTTCACTCCGGTTTTTGGAGCAATTTTGAGTCCGAAACCTTACAGGATGAAGGTCATGTTGAGATCCGAATGTTGAGAACATGAGCAGATGTTCTGCAGACTGAGCATGATAAGATCCTGTGAGTCGTTTCCATTGACCATGAAAATGCGCAAATTAGAATTTTGAAAATAAATTTGCTCAATGGAAACACGTCAATTTTGAAGAAAATTACGTTTTTCGACAAAATGTTTTTGCGCTAGGATGAGATGGTATTTCGGCCGTATCGAAATTGGTGTTTTTCGCAAAACTGCAATAGAAACACTTTTTTCACATCACAGGAGTCACGTGATCAACAACCGTCTGTTTCTACTGGTGAAAGAGACGATGATGAAGAAGATAACAGGAAGTAGAAGTAGTAGTAATATCACAGAAGTAGTATAAAATAGTAAACTCAGCGACTACAATTTCCCAAAAACACAGCATACGTAGCCGCTCCCAAGTAGGGACTTGTCTCTGGAAAGCCTCGATAAAAGACGCCGACGTCTCCTCTGATGATGAGCGCTAGTGTCGTGGTAGCAACATGCTATGTGTTTACATCCATCGCTGCCATGTTTGTAATGACTTATCATGAGAACAAACATATTCACGTGACTTTAATAACATTTATTACTTAATGGAAACACTGCAGTTGTGAAACTGTGTTTTTCGACCTTAACAGAATATCGACAAAGTTTTGCGCACATTTGCAATGGAAATGCAGCTAATGTTAGGAGAAATACACAAATTTAAAGGATTAGAGTCCCATCAGTGCAGATCCATGTTCTGTAACTAAATAAAGTTATTCTTTAAATAACAATCGCACTAATTCTTTTTTTATTTAAAAGAAAATAATATACTGTACTTGTCTTGCACCTGAGCTGTTAGCCTGAAGTAACAATTTAGTTGCAAATCACAGTAATAATGTTTTAAAATAAGCTGCTTTAAAGCCAGTGGTTACTATAAACTATGGGAATTCCCTGTCAGAAATTGGGAGAGCTCAGAATTAATCATACATGAAGGCGTTGCACCGGTCTGTAGTGGTGAAGAAAACTGAGCCAGAAGGTCGGTCTACCTTCCTACCCTCATCTATGGTCAGGAGCTTTGGGTAGTGACTGAAAGAAGGAGATCACAGATCCAAGCAGCTGAAATGAGTTTCCTCTGCAGGGTGTCTGGGTTCTCCCTTAGAGATAGGCTGAGAAGCTCAGTCATCCAGGAGGGACTCAGAGTAGAGCCGCTGCTCCTCCACGTCCAGAGGAGCCAGTTGAGGTGGTTCATCTGGTTAGGACGCCTCCTGGACTCCTCCCTGGTGAGGTGTTCTGGACACGTCCCACTGGGAGGAGACCCAGAGGAAGATCCAGGACACACTGGAGGGACTATGTTTCTCAGCTGGACTGGGAACACCTTGAGATTCCCCCAGAGGAGCTGGACCAAGTGTCTGGAGAGAGGGAAGTCTGGGTCTCTGCTGAGACTGCCGCCCCCGAGACCTGACCCTGGATCAGAGGAAGAAAACAGACGGACGAATGTAGTATTCAGTTTTTTTAAGAGAACTTGTTGTTTCTATGCAGGAAACACCAGGTYGAGCTCAGTGTTTGTTAGAGGAGCTCAGCCGAAGCAATGAGACGATGAACGTGACATTTTGTCTTTAGTGAAAGTTAAACATGAAACGTCAAAGTTATCTATAACTGGCCCTGTGAGGGCCACCATAACGCTCATGTGGCCCTCAGTGAAAATGAGTTTGGCCCCCCTGATCTAAAGTTTAGTTTGTTTTAGTTTTTAACCAAAAATGGACAAAACAGTTTTAGTTCCAGGTTCAAATTTATTGATTAAAAAAAGTAAATGTAAGTTTTTCTCATCCAGAAAAAACAGTAAATTCAGATTTAGATTTAATGTCAGTTCCTTCACGTTTCCAACATACAAGCAAACAAAATCATGTTTCCTACCGTCCCACAATTAAACAACGTTTAAAAAGAAACATAAACAAAACTAAAACTAGAACTAGACATCAAGGAAGAGTTAGATGTAAGTTTAAATCTAAAGGAAGAACAGAGAACCAGTTAAAACCTGGAGACCCGGACCAGGCTGGAGGCCAGGGGGTCAGGCTGAGAACAGCATGTCCAGATATGCTCTCAGACTGGGAGGCAGGGAGGAGGGGGGCCAACCACCGGAGAGACAAAACATCATTAGCAACTTCTTCAAACCTGGACGGTCAGTGGAGACATAAACAGGGACAGGGAGTAAAGGCTCCTGGATTAAATTAGGGTTATATTGAGATAAAAACTGTTTTATAATAAAGTCTTCAAACAGCTGATGATTAACTTCACTGATGAAACAGTTTACAACCCTCTTTCTTTAAGCTTGTGTCCTCCCTGCTCTCCTCCTCAATAAACGTTAAGCTTTTATTAAAGGAATAAAAAAATAAAATGAGTAGGTTTTTCAACATGTTGATGATTCTGCATAAAATAAATACAAGTTCTGTTTATTTCAGATGAAATGATTTCAGGTGAACTGATGTTGAATCAAGCACCTTTTACCTCCAACCTGAGCAAATATTATCAGAAAACTTTCTCCTCCTGACCTTTGGAGGTTGAATCCCAGTGGGCGGGGCTTACTGCCACGTAACAGAGCCTTGCATCTAACCCAGATCAGACATTTGACTGGAGTCAGATCTATAGAAACATGTTTGTTTCCATTGTCCTCCTGTTGCTCTGTGTTTGGTTCCTCCTCCTCCAGCTCAAAGCTCGGAGGCCGAAGAATTTCCCTCCAGGACCCCCCACCCTGCCGGTGCTGGGGAACCTCCTGAACATGAACCTGGAGAACCCCCTGCAGGACTTTGAGAGGGTAAGAGAAATCCTGTCGTGTNGGATAAATATAATTGTAGTTTTCCCCCTCCTTTAATTAGAGAGTTTGCTCTTAATTGACTGATGGGGGGGGGAATAGTCTCCTTTACTTTTTTATTTTTATTTATTTTTAAAAAAATACTTTAAATATTGGACACATTTTTAGACATATGTAACTCAATTCAGATTCATTACATTTAATATTCATCCAAGGACATAGAAGAAAATCCCTGAGAAACCCTAGTATATACAACCAAAATGTTCAAACTGTCCCAAGAAGATGACTAACGTTCAGTGTTTTCCTCCTTATTTTGTCTCAAGTCACCAGAACTCACTAAACTAAACAACAAACAACACACAAATGTTAAAATATAGTTATAAAAATACAATGATTTAAATAAATTATTGAATTCTCGTTGCTCACTCCTGAAGATTCACCTCGTTAGATTTCACTTCCTGTTTTTTAATCAGCCATTTAATTTGATGTCCTCTCTCACTTTGATCAGAAAGCATCAAAGTTCAGAACCAGAACCATCACAGACCAGACCAGAGTCCAGTCCAGAGTCCAGTCCAGCACCATGTTTGTTTCCATTGTCCTCCTGTTGCTCTGTGTTTGGTTCCTCCTCCTCCAGCTCAAAGCTCGGAGGCCGAAGAATTTCCCTCCAGGACCCCCCACCCTGCCGGTGCTGGGGAACCTCCTGAACATGAACCTGGAGAACCCCCTGCAGGACTTTGAGAGGGTAAGAGAAATCCTGTCGTGTYGGATTTGACTCTTTGAATGTCTTGGATGGTGTTGGCAGAGAAACGAGGGTGAGCCCTGTAAGAACTGGTTTTAGACCTGCTGGAACTCTGAGATCCCTGTTCAGGACCACAGCTCCACTTWATGGGTCTGTACAGACAGTTAATTAGTCAAACTTCAGTTCCTGGTAAACATTAACCATGCAGACGTCTTCACTGAAATATCAACAGAAGATAGTGTTACAATCTTTACACTTCAGGTTAGTGATTTTACAAAGTCCAGATCCAACCTGGATCCTTCTCAGACTTCTACACACACACACACACACACACACACACACACACACACACACACACACACACACACACACTGTGTTTAATAGGTCAGTGATACATGATTGACTCAGTTCAACCCACGAGACTTCTGAGAAGAACTGAGCAGCTGATTGTGGAAATGAAATATGGAGTTTTTCTCCAAGACTTGTTAATAGGCAGCTAACATGCTATCTTGAGGCAAACAACTTACTATCTTCTGCACAGTCTGGCTTCCGTACTGGTCATGGATGTGTCACAGCAGTTTTAAAAGTTGTGGATGATATAACCTCTGCCCTGGACTCCTGACAGAATTGTGCAGCAATCGTTATTGATTTAGCAAAAGCTTTTGATTCAATCATTCCGTTTTGATTAAACGACTTGTGAACCTTGGGATAACCAACCAGTTTTTAATCTGGATTTCTAACTACCTGTCAGACAGAGTGCAGCAGGTGAATGTAGATTCTGAGTATTCTCCATTTATTCATGTTTCCAAAGGTGTGCCACAGGGTTCTATTCTTGTCCCCACTTTCTTTTCCATTTACATTAATGATGTTCCACAAGCTGACCATAAATGTGCTGTACACTTATATGCTGATGACACCATTTTTTATGCTACTGGTCCATCCCCTGAAACAGTATTCCAGTCTCTAAAACAAAGCTTCTTGGATATTCAGAATGCTTTTGCAAATTTGGATTTATCCTTGAATGCTAAGAAAACAAAAGTTCTATGGTTTAACTGTAAGAAAAACATAATTCCTCCCAACTTGGTCTTTACTACAACAGATGGAACAATCCTTGAGCAGGTCACAGAATACAAATACTTGGGAATCTGGTCAGACAGTTCTTTGTCCTTCTGTCACCATATTACTGCTGCAAACTCATGTCAAATCAAAACTTGGCTTCCTGTACAGAAACCGTTCATCTTTCACATCGTCAGCTAAAAAGGTCATTGTTGAAATGTGTATCCTTCCTTTGTTTGATTATGGTGACGTACAGGGAAGTCTTCAAAAATTGGATTCAACCAACCATTCTGCCATTTGATTTGTTACTAATGCTCCATATAAAACTCACCACTGTCTCTTGTACTTTCAAGTGAATTGGCTTTCCTTGCAGTCTCACCGTAATGCCCATTGGCTCTTGTTCATTTACAAAACCCTGCTAGGTCTTTCACCTCCCTATTTAAATCAATTACTACAACGAGAACCCCCCTCAAGGTACAATACTTGCTCCTCCCACCTTATTAGATTGAAAGTCCCAAAAACCAAGTCTTCCTTTGGCCTCATGTCTTTCCACTTTGCTGCAGCAAATGATTGGAATTTCTACCAAAATACACTGCATCTAGGCACTTTGATTTCTATTCCTGCTTTTAAACACAATGCACCATTCATTTATATGTTTTATGTACTTTTTATGTTGTTTCCCCTTCCCCATCTTCCCATTTTTAAGTGTTTTAAGTGTTTTTGCACACTCAGGCCAACATTGTAAATAAGAAACTGTTCTTAATGTTTTGCCTGTTGAAATAAAGGTTAAATAAAAAAATAATAAAAGTTTAACCTCAATAAAATGTCAGTATTACCGCTGATAGTTGTCCTGAACTCAGAATGGACTAAATGTTTTTGACTGAAGACCCATGTCTGAACTTCAGGACCACAGGAGACCAGGAGGACAAGCAGGACTCCTCTCAGATCATTTGAGTCACTTAAACTGGTTCTCTTCCAGCTCAGGAAGTCTTATGGAAACGTCTACAGTCTGTTCATCGGTCCCAAACCAGCCGTGATCATCAACGGGCTGAAGGCCATGAAGGAGGCCATGGTGGTCAAGGCCACGGACTTCGCTGGACGACCTCAGGACCTGTTTCTTAATGACGTCACCGAGAGGAAAGGTAGACCTGAGTCTGCACTCCTTTAAAGAAAACTGAGCTGCTTAAAGAGTCTGTCACATCAAATTTTTGTAAAAATATAAAATAAATAACATTACGTTACACTGTGATTCTTGTAGGTTTCGATATCAGTGGATAGAGATTTAAACTATACATGGATTTTATAAATGTAACAATATTATTTGAATCTGTTTTATTTCCCAGGTCAATATTAAAATCTCCACACAAAAAAACTGTTTTGTTAGAACTCCCTTCAAGGAGCTTCATGAGTTCATCGGTAAATATTTCATTATTAGATTCAGGTGATCAATAGACACAACTTATTATGTTTTTAGAATTCTTATTTGTTATTTCAATTGATATTATTTCCATATTGTCCGTAATCAGTGACATTTTATCAATTTCTTTACATTTTATTTCATTGGTAATAAATAGAGCAACTCCATCGCCCCTTTTATTGATCCTGTTCTTGTAATAGAATTCATATCCCTCAATGTGAATGTTATCTAAATGAACATCATTTAGCCATGTCTCTGAAAGTGCTATTATAGTAAAAGTTCTGTTTAACTGTTTTAAATAGTCTGTTATTTTAAATAAATTAGCATTTATACTTCTACAGTTGAAGTGAACAACAGAAAGACCTTCATTTGCCACACTGATATTATTAAATTGCTCTTAATTATAATATTCAGAGTCTGCAATTACAGGAAAGAATTTGGATTTAGCTAGATTGTATATTTTAATTTCTGAGTCTTTATATATATATTCATATTTTAGTTTGTATCCATTTGTATTGTTAATTCATTTTTACCAAGTAGTTTCACCTGTTTAACTAAGTTTGTTGTTTGTCCCATCTTTATCTTAATCCTTCTAACTCTCTAAGTTCCTGTATTATTTTAGCCTGTGATCCTTCCTTTATTTTGATCCAAATGTTTCCATTTCGTGTCCACGTTGCAGCTATTTTTTTCTGTTTTTTGAGTAACCTTGCCTCCCGTGCGATGTTTCCATTTTTTTTAGTTAGATGTTAATTTATGTAAACGTTAGTTCCCTTCAGTTTTCTTGCTTGCATTATTACAATATTTCTTGATTTTCGACTGATGAACTTGATTACAATGGGTGGTTTAAACTTATCTGATTTAGAAGGCAAGATGTGACAAATGGAAATATCCTCATGTTTGATATCAATGTTTTTGTTTTGTAAAAATGTCACAACCTATTTCTCCAGAGTCAGCAGTTCTTCTTGTGGAGAGTCTTCTGTGATGTTTACTTTAGCGGCTACTCTTGCATAGGTCCGGTGTTTAACATCAAGTCACGTAACAGAACTTTCAGCAGCTTCACTTCCTCGAGCAAACCAATCAGAAGTTCCTGCTGCGATGCTAACCTTGTCAGTTTTACACTCATAAAGTTCAGCAACTTCTTAATTTCATCCATGCTGTCTGAGTTACTTTCCACCGACTAATCTTCCTTGCCTGCGTTTCGGCATGACCTTTTATATTTCAAATATATTCATGTGACAGGAACTTTAAGATGAATTAACTGATTAGACTAAATTTGGGTCCAGATCTGGACCATATTTGGCAACCCTTATTTTATAGTATATTTGTCRCAGAAGAAAATAACGGACTTATTTTTTTGTTTTCTCTTATTTCTCTTGATTTTCTTGACTAAAGATGCTAAACTTTCACAAACGGTACAATAACATCTGTTGTAATGAGTTCTTGCTGAGCTGTAACTCTTTTCTAGGGATGATTATGGCGGATTATGGTCAAAGGTGGAAGGAGCATCGCCGCTTCGCTCTGATGACTCTGAGGAACTTCGGTTTGGGGAAACGATCCATGGAGGACAGAATTCATGATGAGATTTGTTACACAGTGAAAACCCTGGAGCAAAATGTTGGTGGGTCAACAGAACCTGGTGCACGTCGTCCTGCCATCTTCATTTTAATCTGTTTCAAACCTTTTCCAGGTGAGCCTTTCAGTCCTCAGGTGATGTTTCATAACGCGGGCTCCAACATCATCTGCCAGGTTCTGTTTGGTACACGCTACGAGTACAAYGACCAGATGATCCAAGTCATCGTTCAGTGCTTCACCGAAAACGCCAGGTTGGCCAACGGACCATGGGCCATGGTGAGTCTGTGGGTCGAGGCGGGTACGAYGTGGGCTAAATGGTGTGCACGCTGTAGAACATGCTTTTAAAAGTCTCGATAAAAACAAATCCTGAGTTTCAAAAAGTGTTAAAATGATAAAAACAAAGAGGTATGTTGTGAAAGTTTTGCTGCCTCTTGGCTGGGAGTCCCTCAGAAAAAGAGGTTTTTAATCTCAGTGAGGCCTTCCTGGTTAAATAGATGTGTAAAAATAAAGAGGATGTCTTTAAACACTGAGGATTAGCAATGAAACTGAAAATTTGCCTTTTTTTTTCCAGAATTTCTCACAGCTTTATATTTTCAGATTGTTCAGTAAGATTTGGTCAAACTTCAGTTTTACAGAAACTGGTGACCTTTAGACCTTTTTGTGTAACATTCTGGTGGAAAATTGGATGAAAACAACTAAATGCTCCTAACAGTTAACACAGACTTTAAATGCATTTTATTTAAACGATTTTAATTAATAATTTATATTTTCTTTACAGCTTTATGACTCTCTTCCTCTAATCCGTAACCTGCCACTGCCRTTCAAAAAGGCCTTTACAAACGCAGAGGTAATGTAAAAAAGTCTCTTACATCCAAACTGATTATATTCTCTGTTTTCAGTTTCCCTCATCTATTTATTATATTTGATAAACTAGAAGTCTTTATTCTTTTCCTCAGAGAGTTAAAGTTGATCATTTGAATCATCACATATTCTGACAGAAAGTTGCGCCAAAGCTTTGGATCACGAGTGTCCACTGCATTTTATAAACTTATTTAAACATGCAGCCAACAGAAAACCTGTGAATTTATTCTTTTAAGTCAAACATGAAACTGTCTGGTCTGAATGTTGTTTTATTAAAATATAAAACTACCCTGTGTTTGCTCTAAGCTGTGTCATGCTCTCAAAAATACACAGAAAGAAAACAAAGGAAACCATGTAGCACCTACCAAGATGGCGGCCCTTTCTCATTAGCATAGAGCCATTCTAGTGCACAGTGGATCCACCAGAACCATCAGACCCAAAGATTGTTTGTTTCTCACAACCTGAATTATAGAAATGTACATTAATTGTAAACACAAAGTGGAAAAAACAATTAAAACCATTTTGTTCTAAATTTAGACTTGTCGGAACATTRTCACTCGTTTGGTGGAAGAGTTCAAGAAGACCAGAGTTCCCGGAGAGCCTCGACACTTTGTGGACTGTTATCTGGACGAACTGGAAGAACTGGARAAGGTGGGTGAAGGAAACAGTAATGAAATAATGTTTATCAAATAAAACATTGAGTGATTAATATTTATCAGAATCAGTTAAAAMGTTGATATTGTTTAAATTAGAGACAGTTTCACTGATTAAACAACTAAAAATAGCAAAAKGCTAGATACGTAAGCATTACAACAAGCTAGATAAAAGCTAAAAGTTGCCAAATAGTAGTTTAAAACTGAAATTACTTAAAGGCTCTGGTCAGTAGTTAAATGTAGCAAAAGCCTAACTAAATGCTAACTATAACAAAACAGTAGCTATATTTATCAAGAATATCCAAAAGCTACAAGTACCAAAAGTATTTGGACCAATAAATAAATGTAGCAAAAGGATGGCTAAAAAACTAACTATAACAAAAGATAGGATTTGTTAAAAGCTAAAAGTAGCAAAAGATTAGTTAATAGCAAAATGGTCAAAAGCTAAAAATAGGAGATGAGTGCTAAAAAATTTCCAAACAACATGAAAATAGCCAAGGTAATTCCTATTTACAAAAATGGTGAGAAATGTATTTTCAATAATTACAGACCCATATCCTTGTTGCCACAGTTCTCTTGGAGAAATTATTTGTGATCAGATTAGATCAATTTATTGATAAAAATAAGATTTTAAGTAAAAGCCAATATGGATTTAGAGTCAATAACTCTACTTCAATGGCTCTTATGGAACTGATAGACCAAATAACAAATGCTATCGATCAAAAACAATATTGCACCAGTATTTATGTTGATTTGAAGAAAGTATTCGACACGATTGATCACAGCATTCTACTTAAAAAACTAAATAAATATGGGATTAGAGGACCAGCATTACAATGGATATCTAGTTATTTGGAAAATAGGAAACAGTTTGTACAAGTACATGATGTAAGATCTGAACTCTGTGGAATCACATGTGGAGTTCCTCAGGGTTCTATACTTGGACCAAAGTTGTTTTTCTTGTATGTGAATGACTTGGTTAATGTGTCAGGGCTCTTTAAATGTGTTTTATTTGCAGATGATACTACTTCTTTTTGTTTGGGAAAAAACATAGAATGAATGATGATAGAAAACTTAGACTGAAGATGATACAGATAGAATTTGTGAAAATACAAAATTGGTTTAAACTTAACAAATTATCATTAAATCTGGATAAAACTAATTATATGATATTTACAAATAAGAACTGTTAATTCAATTTAGAGTTGGTGATGTAGAGATTAATGTCAGTGAGGTGAAGTTTTTGGATGTTATTATTGATGAGAAACTGTCACGGAAACCTCAAATAAGTTATTTAAAAATTGAATTATGATTAATTGAATTAACTAAAACAAGAATAATCTGGAAGAAGATGCTAAAAATACTAGATTAATGTATATGTTCAAGAAAATTATAAAAGTGGGGCTTTTGAGGAAATATGAAACAGTATAATAT
>NW_013953169.1:70456-72965 GCF_001266775.1 Austrofundulus limnaeus
ACTTTATATAAAGTGAATGAACTTAATGATTCCGCTAATAAACATCTAAAAGATTCCTAAATTATGCAGAAATATTTAAGTTTCAAATCACGTTTGGGACAAAAACCAAGAATTATCTAAAGCTACATTTGGTTGTTTAACCTTCTACAGTGTTTCAGTAAAATATGAAGAYGTTTCTTTATCTTTCAGAAAGGCAACGTTAGCTCTTCGTTTTCAGAGGATTTTCTGGTGATGTACTCTCTGGACTTTTACTTTGCTGGTACCGACACCACCTCCAACACCCTGCTGACTGCGTTTTTATACCTGATGAACTACCCACACGTACAGGGTACACCTGCATGTTCACATAAACACAGAACTGCTCCGACCGTCRTCTTTCCACCATKAATGTTAAAAKATCAAACTTTCCTGAGGAGGAACCACCTTGTTGGAGTAAAAACTTTATTTCATGTTTTTCCCCTTCAGAACGATGTCAGCAGGAGATTGACCTGGTGCTGGAGGGGAAGGATCGGGTCAGTTTTGAAGACAGACACAACATGCCTTACACTCAGGTACAATGATGTAAAAATACTTCAGATACWAACGTTAGACCAGTAGATTATACCACCGCATGTATGTGGTAATTTTATTTTATTGTCATAAAGACAATTTGATCAGCGTTAAATATATTAGAACAATTATAATACAATAAAAACTTATTAGTACCTACCTGGTACTGTTTATAGGTAAGTACGAGGCATGTACTGCATTATGGCTGCATTATGAGTGAATTGTTACTCTGTACTTACAAAGTACATACTAACGTTTATGTATCTCGTAWTTACTGGGCTGAGTACATACTGGGTATGCTACATGGCCTAGTACCTACATGGACTGGAATGTATCATGAACTGACTTACTTGATGCTTACAGGCTACACACTGGGTACCTGCCAGGTATGTATACTTACAGGGGCTGGATTGTACCATGAAGTTCAAGTTCAGTTTATTTATACAGCACCAAATCACAACGTACGTTGTCTCAGGGCACTGTACATGAAAAGAACAATCTAAAGAAGAAAGCAGCAGATTGTGTTGAATCACTTCATCACAGTCTCCCATCCTGAGCAAACGGTGGAGAGGAAAAACTCCCTGCTAATCAGGAAGAAACCTCCAGCAGAACCAGGCTCAGGACAGGAGACCATCTGCCTCGACCAGCTGGTTGAGGGGCAGGGAAGAGACAGACATGCACAAAAGAACTGGTCCAGGACTGGTCCAGGTGCACCTTCTTCTGGAAGAGACAAAGAAAAAACATGATAGAAATAAAAACAATAAACATGTAGAGAAGAGAGACTAAAGACAACAGCAGAATGAGGAAATGTGCTCAGTTTGTGCTCCAGCAGTCTAAGTCTATAGCAGCAGAAATGAAGAATAATTCAGGAAACCTAAGTCTAACTAAAGGATTTATGAAAAAGGAAAGTCTTCAGTCTAATCTTAAAAGTAGACAGAGTGTCAGCCTCACGGACAGAAACTGGAAGTTGGTTCCACAAGAGAGGAGCTTGATAACTGAAAGCTCTSCCTCCCATTCTACTTTTAGAAACTCCAGGAACCACAAAAAAACCTGCAGTCTGAGAGTGAAGAGCTCTGTTAGGAAAGTGTGGAACAATAAGATGTTTAGCTTGGTTGTTAAGAGCTTTTTATGTTAGGAGTAATATTTTAAATTCTATTCTGAATTTGACAGGGATCCAGTGGAGAGAAGCTAAAACTGGAGAAATATGATCTCTCCTTCCAACTCTCATTAAAACTCTAGCAGCAGCATTTTGGATTAACTGAAGACTTCTTAAAGAGGTTTTTGGATGTCCAGATAATAAAGAATTACAGTAATCCAGACTAGACGTGATAAATGCATGAATCAGTTTTTCTGCATCATTTTTGGACAGAATGTTTCTAATTTTAGTGATATTACACAGGTGGAAGAAGGTGGTCCTGGTAACATTTTTAATGTGGGGGTTAAAAGACATTTTACATTAGAACTGGAGGCCAGATTAATGCCATCCAGAGGAGSTGAAAGGCTACAAAGTTGATCCCTAAGATGTTCAGGTCCAAGAACCCTAACCTCTGTCTTATCTGAGTTTAGAAGCAGAAAGTTAAGAGTCATCCATGTTTTTATGTCTGTAAGACATGCTTGTAGTTTAAGTAACTGGTTGGATTCATCAGGTTTCGTAGATAAATATAACTGAGTATCATCAGCATAACAATGGAATTTTATCCCATGCTGTTTAATAACTTTACCTAATGGAAACATATATAGAGTAAAGAGGATTGGTCCAAGCACTGAACCCTGAGGAACTCCATGACTAATTCTGGTGTAAGAAGAAGATTCATTATTAACATTAACAAACTGAAATCTATCAGTTAAATAAGACTCAAACCATTTTAGAGTTGTTCCTTTAATCCCAATATCAAGTTCAAGTCTACGCAATAAAATATTGTGATCAATTGCATCAAATCCATCCATCCATCCATCCATC
>NW_013953169.1:73047-80255 GCF_001266775.1 Austrofundulus limnaeus
CTGTCTGAGGCCATGAGAATATCATTAGTAACTTTCACCAGTGCTGTTTCTGTGCTATGATGAGCTCTAAACCCTGACTGAAACTCTTCATATAGATTATTTCTATCCAGATGTTCACATAGTTGATTTGCAACTATTTTCTCAAGAATTTTTGAGATGAATGGGAGAGGATAAACATCTACTGTAATGAAATTTACTCTCAGTAGCTATTTAAGTTAGCTAATGTAAACTCAAAGGTTATTAAAAAATGGTCAGAGCGAACAGGATTGTGAGGATATATCACTAAGTTCTTGCTCTCTATACCGTACATCAGAACTAGATCAAGAGTGTGATGAAGGGAGTGAGTAGGTCTGTGGACATTTTGAGTAAAACCAATTGACTCAATTAAATTACTAAAAGCTATATTTAAGCCATCACTTTCAACATGAATGTTAAAATCTCTTATTATAATTTTATCAGTTTTTAATAATAAATCAGTCAGAAAATCTGAGAACTCTGATAAAAACTGAGAATAAGGGCCTGGAGGATGATAAATAACAGCTAGTAGTAGTGGTTCTTCTGATTTCCATTTTGGATGAGAAAGACTGAGGGACAAAGACTCAAATTAATTATAAATAATATTAGATTTAGCATTAATTAATAGTTCTGACTTATAAACTGCAGCTACTCCTCCACCACGACCTGTTATTCTAAGAACATGAAAATTTAAATAATTAGCAGGAGTGGATTCATTTATACTAACAAAATCCTCCTGTTGTAACCAGGTTTCAGTAAGACAGAATAAATCATATGATGATCAGTTATCAGATCATTAACTAACAGACACTTAGAAGAAAGAGATCTAATGTTTAATAAACCACACCTAATAGTTTTATTGTTTTGTTCTGGTAAAGTAACTGTGTTTATTTTTTATAAGATTTTTATGATTTATTTTTCTAGAGTTTTATATTTAATTTGGTCCGTGGGGCTGACACAATGTTAATGGGGGTTTGGGTGGGTAATAAAGGAGAAGCAGCAGAGAGGTGTGTATGACTACAACTCTGCTTCCTAGTCTGGACTCTGGATTGTCAGTAATTTCTGTGGTCAACAAAATCAGCTAAATTCTTAGAAAGGAGAGCGGCTCCAGTCAGGGTGGGGTGGATGCCATCTCTCTGCATCAGATCAGGTTTCCCTCAGAAAGAACTCCAGTTATCCATGAAGTCGACGTGGTTTTCAGAACACCACTTGGATGCCCAGCGGTGCAATGAAGACATGCGACTAAACGTACCATCACTAGTCAGGTTAGGTAGGGGGTCAGAAAAAACTACGGGGTCCGACATCTTCTTTGCAAAGTTACAGACCGAAGCAACGTTAATTTTAGTAACTTCCGATTGACGTAACCGAGTGTCATTACAACCGACGTGAATCACAATCTTACAGTACCTAGCATTAGCATTAGCTAGAAGCTTCAGGTAGGATTCTGTGTTGCCCGCTCTGGCTCCTGGAATGCATTTAATCATGGTTGTTGGGAGTCCCCAGATCCACGTTACGGACTATGGAGCTGCCAATAACCAGGGTCTGTTTCTCGACCGGAGTGTCGCTGAGTGGAGAGAAGCAATTTGAAACATGAACAGGTTGACGGTCGGGAGGTTTAGCTTTAGCACTGTGCTTTTTCCGAGCCGTCACCCAGCTAGCTTGGGGCGGTGGCCTCACAGGATCCACCGAGAGACCGCTAACAGGAGAGGCTTCTCTCGGCAGCTCCATGCTAGCCTGGCTAGCTGTTGGCTTCTCAACAGCGTGAAGCCGAGCTTCTAATAAAGACAGCCTCGCCTGTAAAACTGCCATTAGTCCACATTTAATACAAATGTTGCCAGCACCAAAGGAGGCAGGGGAGCGACTAAACATCTCACAGACGGAGCAGGTGAGGAAAGCCGAGCTCGGAGAAGAAGTAGCCGTGATGCTAAGCAAATGTTAGCGAGGGCTACAAGATCCCGAAAAACACAAATAAAACCAAGAAGTGTTGAAAAATAAAAGTAAGCACAGTCCCAATAAGAAGAAACTACATCAAGAGTGATTTAGGACTAGAAGTAGAACCGTGCAAATGAAGATAACCCAGTGAGTTAAAGAAATTCCCAAACAAACAAACAAATTGCCAAGCACCAGCAGTAAGCAGAAAATGAAATATTACGATACCCCACGTCTAACCTCACCCTGCCTCCTGAAAACGGGCAGGTGTACGGAGGAGACGGTTTTGGTAGAAACTCTAAAGTTTTGTGGTGCTTGTTAACGGAGCAGTCTTTCACTGTCAGCATCAGAATGAAGTGTGAATGAAGTGATTTGTTACTTTATACTCACAAAGTACTGTACCTGGGTATGTACCCATAGTATCATGAACATACTGAGTGTCAACTTGGTCACTAACAGGTACATATCTGGTACTAGGGTTGTATTATAAAGTGAATTGTTACTCTGAACTTATCATTTAAGTACATAGTACTTACCCAGTATGTACCCTGGCTGTACTATGATCAGATCTCGTCAGTACTGTGTTTCTGTCCAGGCTGTGATCCATGAAATCCAGAGGGTTGCCAACACGGCTCCTCTCAGTGTCTTCCACTGTTCCACTAAAGACACAGAGCTGATGGGATATGACATTCCCAAGGTGAGAAACTTAGAGTTTGGTCAACATGTACATATTAAAGAAATCATGCCACCTTCATGATTTTATCTGTCCCTTTGGTTTCCCTTCAGGGTACCATGGTCATCCAGAACATGGAGTCAGTGCTGAGGGAGGAGGGTCAGTGGAAGTTCCCTCAYGAGTTCAATCCTGAGAACTTCCTGAACGAGCAGGGAGAGTTTGTCAAACCAGAGGCCTTCATGCCTTTCTCTGCAGGTAAACTCACATCAAACAAAGAGACAAAATGAAACCAAACAGCTAGAAATGACCTTTTCTGGTGTCTCAGGTCCTCGGATGTGTCTGGGAGAAGGTCTGGCTCGTATGGAGCTGTTCCTCATGACGGTGACCCTGCTGAGGAAGTTTAAGTTCATCTGGCCCGAGGATGCTGGAGAACCAGACTTCACTCCGGTCTTCGGGATCACTTTATGTCCGAAACCTTACAGGATGAAGGTCCAGCTGAGGTCTGAACAGTGAGGAGGTGCAGACGCTCTGCAGAAACTGATGAAAGAACTGGAAGGGGCTCCTTTTAACACTAGTTTAACTAAGGCTGTGCTTTTTTGCGCAGGAGACCTTGGCCTCTATATCCCCTGCTCCCCTGCTGTGAGCCACACAGTGTCTTATTAATATGCTAAAGAGTCAGTCACACCTAGAGCCACACCTAACCCTAATCACAGCTCACCTACATGTCCCTCCTTTGGACCTAATCTGTGCTCCTACACCCCCCCCCCCCTTTGGTATTTGTAAATTTTCTCAACTGTCCCCATAACTGTGCCCCTACAAATCCCCCCTTTGCACACTTTTGTGCTCCTAGTCAATTCTGACTGATTTGATATATATTCATTGAAAACAAAAAGACAAAACCTTACTAAACACATAAGACTTGAATCAAATAGTATATTTACAAGTTTTTACTGTAGCTCTGAAAATACAGTGGCATCCAGTTATGTTCTTTGCAACACACCACATCTCCAGAGCAAAAACTTGTAAACAGGAGCCCTTGAGAATATCATCAGGCGTGGTGGTCGTGTCTGGATTAGCTGCAGCCATGTAAATAAAAAAAGGCAACTAACAGCCCTCAGATTGCCAAGCAGAAGGATGGGGTTTGTCCTCAGGATCTCAAAATTTTAGTCACTTCTGTGTTAAACCTCCTTCAGGACTTTTTCTAACGAGTTATTCTGTGAGTTTGAACGATTTTATAAAATAATAGTTTTCATCATAAATCTCTTGTTAGAAAATAGCACATTAAAAATATGTTTACTTGTACAAAATAAATCCAATACTCAAAATGGTCAGAGTGTAATACAGAGAATACAAAAATAAATTATGGCTCATGTAGATAAAAACCTTTTGAAATATGATGTAAAATGTTTCAACTGTGTTTAAATAAGGGTTCAGGAGCCTGATGGCGAAAAATTCTCAGTTTTCAAACCATAGAAAACAATAAGAGTCATTAATTAATTTTCTGCCTGTTTCAACGTAACCAGGATTTTATTGAAAACAAAATAAAGGTTGCAAACCCACCAGTATTTGTGTTTTGATTCCCATCACCCACTGGAACACAAGTTAGGAGTCACCAGAACTCTGTACCACAGAGCAGACAGGGTCCCCACAAACACAGGAGCCAGGGAGAAAAAGAAGTCACACACAAGCAATGGTGGACAGTAGGGGAGTACATTTACTTGAGTACTGTACTTAAGTACATTTTTGAGTATCTTTACTTGAGTAATTATTTTTTGGGGTACTTCTGACTGTCACTCCACCACATTTCTAAGAAGCTTTTGTTTACTCGTAACTTTTGGTTCAGCATAGCTTTATATTTAGCCTGGTCAAAACCAGACCCTTGTCCTTCACTTTGCTTCGTACGAGGGTCTGGACTCTGCTATTGAGAAGCGATTGCTTGCTGGAGGCGTGGCCTCTGCTGAAGTTTAAAACGATTGGATCGGTTGGCCGCAACGTATGTGTGCGCCAGGCCAGCTCCACTGTGAAGGAGGCTAAGCTAAGAAGCTAACCAGAAATTGTGTGCACTGTGAACAACCCTACTGAGGGGAGAGAAGTACCGAGTCGAACGAGACGACTGTAAAATGAGAGCTGCTGCTTTGTCAGACGAATTTTATTCAATTTAAACCTTATCAACACAGACTGGCTTCATTCACTTCCTCCACCGCCGAATGCTAAACTCACAAGTAGACACTGTGCAGAAAATCAACATTGTCGTTTAATACTCGTCCTGTTTGCTGATTAGCCCAGGTAAAATTCTCCTGAAGAAATCCTTGTCTATGGGAGAAATCCCAGACGGAGCAGTGAAGGAAACTAGAATTGAGCGGAACTGTAGGAAGGCAAGGGCCAGGCTACTTTGTAATCAGCTTGTCTTTCTTGAAATGCAATTGGCCACACGCTGTGTTCCTGACGAGGGGAACCAATCACAGTTGTAGCTCACGTCTAGGATAAATTTGGAATTACATCATCTTCATTAACGGTCACGAGCTGATCTCCACCTTCATTTCAAACAGAACCCAGCAATGGAGACGGCTGAAAAGAGTAGAGAAACCAGTGTACCTATGACCATATCTCAGCTCCATGTTTGAGATGGGTTCACTGTGAATAAACTACTTTTCTGCATTTAAGAACTCATCGCTCACTTTATTATATTTTTATACTGAAGTCTTTACAGGTGGTGATTTGTAGCAGAGTGCTTCTGTGTGTCGATACATCAGGTGGTTTCTGAGAGTTACAAGGTTCTGTAAATTCACTCTGAAAACAATACAGCAATATACTCATATTAGAAAATTTTATTTGTACTTTTGAATACTTGAGTACTTTTAAATGCATGTACTTTTGAATACTTAAGTATTTTCAAAAGTAAGTACTTCAATACTTTAACTTGAGTAGATTTTTGACGGAGTAACTTTTACTTGGTAGTTGAGTAGATTTTATGCTGAGTATCAATACTTTTACTCAAGTACTAGAGTTGAGTACTTTGTTTACCACTGCACACAAAACAGGCCCGTTCAGACCTGCAGGAATTGTACGTACTGTATGGTTCTGTCGATGCTGACGAGGTTAAAACAGTTATTGATGGACCTCTGATCGCTACACACTGTTGTCTCACTTCTTGTGGCTTTGTTTGATGTCCTCGTTCACCTGTGACTCAAATCAAAGTACAGAACCAGAGCAGACAGCAGAGCTGCAGTTCAGTCACATTCTCTCTTCAGCACAACCCAAACCATGCTGGTCTCCATGGTTCTGCTGTGGTTCTGTTTCTGCTTCATCCTCCTCCAGCTTAAGCCTCGGAGGCCCAAGAACTTCCCTCCAGGACCCTTTACTCTGCCTGTCCTGGGGAACCTTCTGCACCTGACCTCAGAGAACCCCTTAAAGGAGTTAAAGAAGGTAAAGAGAGCTCTGATGTTTCTCGATGACCATTTTTAAATTAAAAACATTTCTGTGCTTTACTTTCTTTAACATTTTCATTTCTTCAAATGTTGCCAAAACTGAAAACTAGAACTTTACTCGTCCAGTTTTTGCAGCTCAGAAACAAGTTTCCCATAAAACTGGTGGTGAAAAACAAATTCTCAAGTTTGACTCATTTTACCCGACTTAACTTATAGCCTCACAGAAAGTAAAATCTACAATTAGCCAAACTAAACGTTGGAATTAGTAGAACAGTAGCTAAAATATAAAACCAGCAGCATATTGGCTAAAAAAGATGGATTTTGAAACAGTTGAAAGATAAGTGGCAAAAAGTTACAACTAGGAGAATACCAGCTTAAATTAGCAAAACTAGCTAAAATGTGAAAATACATGAAGAATCCTGAAGTAAATTTCATAAACCACAGGTTTTAGAAGATCAGAAAAAATCTTGGATTGTATAGAAAAAATTAAAAAAAGTATAAAAGTGGGGAAAACATACTTTATTTTTAAACAAAACAAGTGGACTTTTATTTGTAGTTGAAGACACTTCCCCTCATATTCAGGGAACTTTCTTAATTCAGAACTGGTTTTAGGTTAAAAGTTTAAACTGCATGAGAGCTACAGAACAGAACCCTGGGGTTTGTGATTTATTCTGTTTTATTTGTATTTGTTTGGATTTCTAGATGACTAAGAATCTAAAGCGACTCAAAGCCATCGTGACCTGAATGAGCTAAATATTTTCAAACCAGAAGGACTGATGTTACTGACAGTATGCTGAAGTAGTAAATAAAATAAAATTATAAATCATACAGAAAACCTTCAAACGGAATGCAAACTTTTTTTTTGGTCAAAATTAAAAACCTTGATCAAAATATTCATAATAACAAATTTGTTCAGATTTATTTTTAATTTCAGAAAACTGTGCCAAAGTATCCATGACCTGGTGCTGGTTCATAACCTGGTACTCTGTAGACCCCTGCTCTACAGATCTGTCTACATCCCATTCAACATCAGTATTTGTTAGAAACTTTAAAAGTTTATTCTCACATGTAATGGTGATTCCAACAAATGCATTTTCTTTTTCTAAAAATAAAAAGGACATTAAAGGCTGACCATGGCAGCACTTTTTAAATAATAATTATAA
>NW_013953169.1:80495-83624 GCF_001266775.1 Austrofundulus limnaeus
ATATATATATGACCACTGACATGTCTCTCTTGTAGTTATTACTGTGTAGCCAGTATTATGATCAGACACCGCTCAACCAACCGTTGGCCCTCCCAAAACAAAACCCAAACCGTAACAAAAGCGTAATCAATATCTGATGTTAATATTGGCTCAGTTTTACATATTGAACCAATACCGATGTCAATGCTGATATATCGTGCATTCCTAATAATAATAATGATAATATAATAATGGATATTTTTTTGTTACAGCTGAAGCAGTCCTATGGAAATGTCTACAGTCTTTTTATTGGTCCCAAACCAGCCGTGGTCATCAATGGGCTGAAGACCATGAAGGAGGCCATGGTGGTCAAGGCCAAGGATTTTGCTGGACGACCCCAAGACCTATTTGTCAATGACTTGACTCAGAATAAAGGTATGGATTTAAAGACGAGTAAATTTCATGAACAGGACTGTAAGTTGATGCATCCCAGATGAGGGCTGCGTGGTGGAGCAATAGGTTAGCTTCACTTTTCAGGAAGAAGATCGTTGGTTCGTCTCCCAATTGGGTTTTTATCGTGCATGTGAGGGTTTTCTCCAGGAACTTTGGTTTCGCAAAACCTTAAAACATTTAGGTTAGATCAGTTGATTTGATTGGACTCCACCAGAACTGATCCTGGTCTCTGATCCTGTTTGTGGTCTTCGTGAACAGAATCTCAAGGCACTGTCGTGGAGAAGGGGGTCTAGTTTGTGAACCAGAGGGTCTCATCTCTGCTTTTCGCAGATGATATGGTTCTGTTGGTGTCTTTGGGCCAAGACCTTCAGTAATTAGGATGTTGCTTTGGTTGTTAAGGGTGAAGAACTGAGTCGAAAGGCCAACGTCTTATCCATCATACCAGATGAGTATCCGGTATGGTGGTGGTAGCATTGATTTGTATTACTGGATTGGACATCACGTGACTTACCATGCGTCACACAGGTGCCATTGCTATGCACTGAGTAGCCTCCCCGTGTCCTGTCTTGTAATGTGAAACTCAGAATTGATGTCTGAGTGTCCAAATTAACGCAGTAATCCCCCGGGGCCAGCAGCGACGAACTCACAGGGCCCGCCAGGACCCGCTACGCCAGAGCAGATCAGGCCATGGACACAGAGGCCCAAGTTCCAAGGGCACACTAGTCTCCAGCCAAGGCCCACCAGAGCCAGAGGCCCAAGACCCACCAGGCACATGCCCGAGCACGCAGCCCTGGACACCGAGAGCCACCAGAGCACCAGTGGGCAAAGGCACAACCCACCAGAGGGTAGTGTGGCAGGGGGTGAGGCCCCACCACCAGCAGCAGGCCCCCAGATGAACCAGAAGAGGGGGCAGCCCAAGTCCCAGCCTGACAAATATCCAAGCATACACAGACACATTCACACGATCCCACCCTCATCCTCACAAACACTCATTCAAAAACACACAAAATGGAGGCCATACTCCACTCACACTCCCCATACACACTCTATACCCCCCAGGTCCAGGACATGCACCTGGCCCCTATAGAGGGCAGCTCACATCCGAACCCCAGAGTTGGACTCATTCATTCCGGGTGTAGAGGAGCAGACAGCCAAAGCTCTACAAGGGCTGAACCAGGGCGACCTTTCCAGCCCCCTCCACCGAAGCAAAGCCACGCCCCTGACCACCCCACACACCGCCAACGACTAAGTGCACATCCCCAGCCGACCACTCGACAGATTCAGACGGCAACTCCGGCCAGAGGGACAACCATAGCAATGAGGAGCCATGATCTGGGAGTCCAAACAGTTCCAGTGTAGCCAGAATGCCAGCCCCGTCCCCGGCAACCCCCCATGCCCNGGTGGGACTAACTTCTTTTGTTTTAATTGAAGTTCAGCAATTAAAGTGTTGTCCCAACACCCTCGACAGAACTGGCTTATGAGGTGCCGGTTAACATCCTGTTCTAAGACACCACCTCTTTTCATGGCTAAGTTCAGTGCCACCTGCAACCRCTGGAGATATGAGGATGGTTTCTCCCCTGCATCCTGAAAGGTGTCCATGAATTTTGCAAAAAGCTCTTCTCCATCTTGGACTGTGCCATATGCTGAATCCAATATGTTCAAATACACAGTGGGTGAAATATCCGAGCTTAAATGCTTCAACATGTCTGCTGCTGGAGGTAACAAACTCTCCACTATCCTCCGTGAACGCTGGAGATCAGAAACTGATGGATCCTTCAATAGAAGATCCACTCCTGACCGCCAGGTCTCATAATCAGCTTCATGCGCTGGTCTAGGCAGTCTTCYAGAAAACACTCTGAGTCTCTGTAGATGGAGTGCACTCTCCTCAGTCTTCATAATATGTTCCACTACATAACGCTGGATTTCAGGTGGTTGAATGTCYTCTTGATTAAGGGACTGTTTTAGGTGTGTYATGGGCCRTTTACTTCCTGGTCTGGAAACTGTAGGATCAGAAGCAATGGTAGTCAAYAATGCTGGGTCCTCCCTCATTGTTGGCTCTGAGAGTGGTGCCACAGCCTCAGAGTCCTCAGTGGGATCTTCTACATTTGAAGCAGAATAAAGTTTAGTGACTGACTGCCCAATCTGAGTCATTGTAGTCTTTAACACCTCAGCAAAATCRATGCCAGACAACTTTGCAATTTGCTCCAACTCAAATAAATAGGACGTGGTTTTACTCTGTGTAACATGTTTTGCATATACACTAGATAACTCAGAAATAYGAAATGTTTCTTTCTTCTCAGAAGAATCTAATGAATACGGTAGTATAGGACGCAATCCAGTTACAGCCTCACCGCTACTAAATTCAACAATAAACTGCCCATCAAACTCAGACTCTGTTTCACATATAGTTTCACATCTGGTAATTTTACCATATTTCTTCAAAAAGTCAACTACTTCGTCTTTACTGTCTGTATCTGATATGCCTTCAACCAAAACAGAATTTGGAATTTTTATTGCAAGTCTTTGAAATTCATCCATGTTGATGATGATAGAAAAGGAAAAAAAAATTGATATAGATCCAAATTTTGTGTGAACCAAAGCACAAAAACCCTCCTGGCTAGCTCGCCATTTATTTATGTAACACCTATATCCTAAATATTATCAATATAGGACATAATAAAGATAGCTAGTATCAGA
>NW_013953169.1:83847-90694 GCF_001266775.1 Austrofundulus limnaeus
CACCCAGACAGTTCGAGTTCAAAGGTCTTCCTGGATGGGAAGCGAAACGTCTTCAACTTTAGAACTGAAAGTCCTGTTGTTTTGTTTTTAACACTTTTTTTGATTGATCATGACCTGGATAACTGAGAATCTTCACCAGCATTTAACAAATTGTATTGATTTATTTATTTGTTTGTTTTTGACTTCAGTACAGTTAAACTTTCTCCCTTAAAACCTTGTTTTTGTGGTCAATGGCATCCAGTGTTGTGGTGGGCTCCTTCAGAACCTAGACTTTGAAATTCAGTTATTTAAAACAGAAAACCATTATAGAGGTTACACTTAGTTTACTGGTCTGTGTTCAAACCATGCGGTCATGAAGTTTGGATTATGACTGAAAGAACCAGATGCTGGATAAATGAGGCTGAGATGAGTCACTTTGCAGGATGGTCAGACTAATTACTTTTTCTGTGTAAACACATCAGTTTACTGGACCCTCTGATCTCGGTACTGTATGTCCACAAACACTGAGTGGAGGGTTTGGTTTTAAAGCGTTCCTTTTTTTCTTTGCTCGGCTGGTTTCAGGAGTGATTCTGGTGGATTACGGGCCTGTTTGGAGGGACCATCGTCGTTTCTCTCTAATGACTCTGAGAAACTTAGGTCTGGGGAAGAAATCCATGGAGGAGAGAATTCATGAAGAGATTCAGTTCACAGTTAAAACACTAGAAAAGAGTGTCGGTACGTAATCTGTATGAAATTAATTAAACTCTGGACTCTGCTGTTGGTGTGATGTTCTCATCTTTTTCTTATTGTTTACAGGTAAAACTCTGAGTCCTCAGGTGATGTTTCATTACGCAGCCTCAAACATCATCTGTAAGGTTCTGTTTGGGACCCGTTATGAGTACGATGATGAGACCATCAGAGTGGTTGTCCGGTGTTTCACAGAGTTGAATAAAATGGTCAACGGGCCTTGGGCCATGGTATGGTGATATTCTGTATTTACAGTGGTTTGCAAAAGTATTCATACCCCTTGAACTTTTCCATATTTTGTCACATTACAACCACAAACATAAATATATTTCACTGGANATCATGATGTCATCAGTTAGACTGTATAACACATGATGTCATCAGTTAGACTGTATAACACATCATGATATCATCAGTTAGACTGTATAACACATTATGTCATCAGTCAGACTGTATAACACATCATGATGTCATCAGTCAGACTGTATAACACATCATGATATCATCAGTCAGACTGTATAACACATCATGATGTCATCAGTCAGACTGTATAACACATTATGATGTCATCAGTCACTTGGACAATTCACCTTCACTGGCATCAGTAATATGCACCTGCATATATATTCATTATGTACTGTACTAGATATATGTACATTGTTATATGTCGCGAGTATAGTTTTTTGTTTTTCTTTTACTCATCTTTCTTTATTCTATCTCACCCTGTCCTGTTTTGAGCTGCTGTAATGTGCAAATGTGGGATCAATAAAGTTTTATCTTATCTTATCTTAAGTTTACTCAATTATACTCAAACTTCCCTCTCAAGTAAGAGATGGATTCAATGTCTCCAACCTTCCCTGGAAATTTAACTCTAGATGAATTAGAATCTAAACATGGACATGTTTCTACATGAGGATGTCTTATAAACTTAAATTGTATAGGTCTGCATTGTTTCACCCATTTTCAGTGTAGTTTTTCTTTTTTCTGTCCCATCAGAGCGATGTCAGCAGGAGATCGATCAGGTTCTGGATGGAAGGGATCGGGTCAGTTTTGAGGACAGACACAACATGCCTTACGTACAGGTGATTATGATTTTAATGGTTTTAGAGTTTTTTGTAGAGGAACACAAGTCAATATTTAGATCATTGTCCTGAATGTTGTGTTTCTGAGAAGTAAATTGCAGCTTTTATAGTTTTATACTTTCGTTCCTTTGAGGTCGAGACAGGTGCAGTTTAAAATGTTTCTCTGCATCCAGGCTGTGATCCATGAAGTCCAGAGGGTTGCCAACATTCTTCCACTCAGCACCTTCCATTGCACAACTAAAGACACAGAGCTGCTGGGGTATGACATTCCCAAGGTAGAGGAAAGTCTTTGGCAACCAAATGCATCAAGAAATGAGAAAAATTTTATTTTATGGTCTTATTTTGGGGGGTTGCCTTCAGGGTACAATGGTTATTCTTAACCTGGACTCAGTGCTGAATGAGGAGGGTCAGTGGAAGTTCCCTCACGAGTTCAATCCTGAGAACTTCCTGAACGAGCAGGGAGAGTTTGTCAAACCAGAGGCCTTCATGCCTTTCTCTGCAGGTAAACTCACATCAAACAAAGAGACTGAAACCAAACAGCTAGAAATGACCTTTTCTGGTGTCTCAGGTCCTCGGATGTGTCTGGGAGAGGGTCTGGCTCGTATGGAGCTGTTCCTCATGACGGTGACCCTGCTGAGGAAGTTTAAGTTCATCTGGCCCGAGGATGCTGGAGAACCAGACTTCACTCCAGTTTTTGGAGCAATTTTGACTCCAAAACCTTACAGGATGAAGGTCCAGCTGAGGTCTGAACAGTGAGGAGGTGCAGACGCTCTGCAGAAACTGATGAAAGAACTCAAAGTGGTTTCTTTTAAACCTTCTTCAGGACTTTTTCTAATCAGTATTGGGCTCGACACACAGGGAGTGAGAAATGACAGCGATTAACTGCTGTCATCACAACCGGGGTGAAGCCCAACACACAGGGCGTGATAGCGACATCAGCGTTGTGAGTTGCGCTCTTGATCGGGTTGCTTGTCTTCACGAAATTTGATTGGTTCTTCTACTGCCTCTTGGTGGTTGTCAGGAGAGATAAAAAGAATGGTGTGCATTACAGATGTGTACTAAACAAATCTTGCGATGATAATGATACTGAAAAACAAACGCACACCAAGATAAGATTTTATGAGGAAAAACTTACTGGACAACTTTACTCTGGCACCAACAAATTCCCATATGGCTCCTTTTTTGTAATCTCTTCAAGAAGTGTCTTATAAAATTGGAAAGTTTGACGGAGCAAAAATATTGTTGAAAGTGTTAGCTAACAGCAGTGTGTAGCATACTCTCCTCTCATTGATCAGTCAATGAAACCCTCACTGATTGTTTGTAACACCATGTAACAGCGACAAAAGTTGGTCATTTTTCCATTTTCATGTGTTGCGTCGTAAGCTTGTTTGTGCACATCTATGTGTACAAGTGCGAATTTTCACATGCACGATTTTTGCTGGTCGCTTCGCTGTGATTGTCGCCTCATCACACAAGCTCCATAGAAAATGTGTGGAGAGAGAGTGACGTTGCCCCTCGTGTGTCGAGTCCATTATTCTGTCAGTTTGAAAGATTTAATAAAATATTTGTATTCATCGTAAATGTCTTGTTAGAGAAGAACACATTAAATACGTATTTTTACTTGTACAAAATAAATCCAGTGTTTTGAATGTTGAAAATGTGATGATAAAGAAAATACAAAATAAATGATATCCTTTATAATTATGACCCCCGCACGTGAAATGTAAGCGGGAGTCGCGTTGTTTTCGTACTGTTTTATTTTCCATGATTTTTGGTCAACCGTAGCACAAAAACGGCTGCACCAATCAACATGAAATTTGGCAGGACTGTAGATGAGTCTGACCTACACTGCGCCAGCCAACGGTTTTACAATAGACCCCATATTTGAGGAGGGGGCTCCTTTCAAAGAGGGGGTGTCTGGACATGCAAAAATGATTATAACTCAGAAACTGTTCAACATAGGAGCACCAATGTGCCCCCCTCCCCCCAAAAAAGACCCTCACCCAAACCACTACAATTTTGTGAAGCACCTAGTAGCATGACATTTATTAGAAATAAAGACTTCTGAGTTCTGGTGCATTTGTGCGTGCGGGGGTCATTGTGTTACCGCTGTGCTGTGTCTACTTTAATTATTGCTTGAAACCCAACACTGAAATGTGATCTGTGTAAATCTGCAGGTTAATAAGTCAAACATATAAATAAATGTAAACCAAAGAGCGTTATTCTTTACTAAACTGTAAAATAAAAAAAGATAAAACAATACCAGATATTTAAAAGTAGTTGAAGATTCACCCCGTTAGATTTAACTTCCTGGTTTTTTATCAGTTGTTTGTGTATTTGATGTCCTCGCTCACTTTGGTCAGAAAGAATCAAAGTTCAGAAACAGAACCTTCAGAGACCAGACCAAAGTCCAGTCCAGGACCTTGAGGTCTTCGTAGAAGGTACAGCGCCAATTCTGTCGGACGCCCTTGTTTCCTCTTCCCCAATGGTGGTATCCACTGGATGGTGGTTTTCGGTAGACGTGTTGTTTTCTGACAGAGGACATGTCCAGCAAATCTTAGTCTGTGCTCTGTCACAATGTTGTTCAGTGGACGGGTGGCTGTTCTGTGATGGATCTCCTCGTTAGGGATGTGGTCCTGGTTTGAAACTCACAGGATCCGTCGTAACCACTGCTGCTGGGCAACGTTCAGTCTTCTTTCAATCACCTGAAAAATATGGTGTCCCGCAGGGTCCGATTCTGAGTGTCTCTCCATTAAAGGCATGTATAGCTGACACCTGCTGAACGCTCTGTACCCTGGGATAACCACATTTCTTTGCCCCATTGTGCCCTCCAAAACTTTAAGTCATCTGGTAAAAAGTGTGATACTTGGAGAAATATAAAATAAGTTTGTTTAGCAAATAAAAATAAAGCTTTACACTTGTAGTTCTGTATCAAACCCCTGTCATTAAGAGAAACTATAGTAACTCAGAAAACAAAACAAAAAAAATAACTTAAATAAGAAATAACCACTTGAATAAAGGATTAAACAACTCTACAGGTAACCAACAGCCGCAGAGTTATAAATTTAAAACCAGGGTTAAGTAACATCATAGAACTTTGCATCAAAAAATCTCCTTCCAATACCTAAAGTGTCCAGCCTTAAAATAGGTAGAGCAGTAGGCTACTTCACTCAAGAACAAAGGAGATGCAGCCTAAGATAATGATGAGCTATACCAGCTGGGAGATGGGTTAATTTCAGTGCCGTTAACAAAAGCACGACCTCTGATAAAGTGTGCTGTTTTACCCTCTTTTCTGGCCTTCTCGACCAGTGGCCTCAGTTTGTTCCTGTGTTCTCTGTCTTCTTTTGAGAGATCCTCAGCAAACTTCAGACCATTACCATGTAGCACTCGAGAGAACTTGGCTGCTTTCCACACAGCATCTCTGCACACACGTGTGGAGAACTGTGAGATTATTCCTCTAGGCTTGGGATCAGATGGATGCTTGAGGCCGAGGCGGTCTTCTGTTCTGGTAGGACATCTTGACAGATCTCAATGACTTTGGCTCGTATATTTTCCCTTTCTGTCTCAGTAACTCCACAGAGTCTTGAGTTCCATCGCCTGGAGTATCTCTCCAGATCACAGATACTTTGCAGGCATTCATTTGTGCATTTTTCCTCTGAGCCAGCTTTCTTTTCTACGGTGGAGCTTTTTTCTTTCATACTTTTTATTTCTGCACAAGCAAAATCAATGGTCTTCTTTAAACCTTCAATTTTCNCATTAAATTCCAGTGAAATATATTTATGTTTGTGGTTGTAATGTGACAAAATATGGAAAAGTTCAAGGGGTATGAATACTTTTGCAAACCACTGTAAAAAGTTAAAAGTTTATATAATCTGCAGTAATGATGATAATGATAATCTCTTCCCAGCTGTATGATTCTGTACCTTTGGTACGAAAACTGCCACTTCCCTTCAGCAAGGCCTTTAAAAACATGGAGGTAATGTTGAAAATGCAAGACATGAACTAATATCATCAATTCTCAGCTTAACCATCAGTTAGTTCTGTGCATTTTAGATTTTTCTGAATTTATCGACCCATTTTGTGAATGAGCACAAGAAGAGCAGAACCCCAGGAGAGCCACAGGATTTTGTGGATTGCTACCTGGATGAACTGGAGAAGGTGTGGAACCAAAATGTTGACTTAAATCAGATGCCTGATAAAATAAAAACCAAAGTTTCATGAAAAGAAATAGTTTCTATTTTGCCGTATTTTTTTCAGAAAGACGATTCTTCCTTCTCTGAGGAACAGCTCAGAAGAATCACTTTTGATCTTTATCTTGGAGGGACGGACACCACCTCCAACACCCTGCTGACTGGCTTTCTGTACCTCACAAACTTCCCACACATACAAGGTAGGCCTCCGAATACAACACAATTTTTTCCTTTTATAAGCTAGTTGAATAAGTAGCTTTTTATCCTAAACCTGTGCAGTAGTTTATTAAATCTGGACCTCAAAAACTAAAAGGAATAAGACAAAGTTTCAGGTAAAAACTTCAGACAAAGACTTCAGGTACAACTCGGACCACTGCCACCTACAGAAGTTCTCGGATGATACGGCCATCATTGGATGCATATCAGACAGGCATGATGAGGAGTACAGGGGGTCATCAGTGACTTTGTTGGCTGGTGTGAGAACAACACTCTCCAAACCAATGCCAGCAAGACGAAGGAGATGGTCATAGACCTCAGGAGGAAGCCACGCCCAACAGCACCAGTGAACATCCAGGGAAAAGACATTGAGACAGTGGACTCTTACAAGTACCTGGGTGTTCACCTCAACAACDARCTGGRCTGGACTACAAACACAGACGTCCTGTATAAGAAGGGCCAGAGTCGACTCCACCTACTGAGGAGACTGAGGCCCTTCGGTGTCTGCAGGACTCTGTTAAAACCATTCCACGACACGGTGGTAGCATCTGCCCTTTTCTATGGAGTGGTCTGCTGGGGGGCTGGATGTACCAAAAGGGACAGGAACAGGATGGACAAACTGGTACGGAGGTC
>NW_013953169.1:94734-95576 GCF_001266775.1 Austrofundulus limnaeus
ACATCATGATGTGTTATACAGGCTAACTGATGACATCATGATGTGTTTTACAGTCTAACTGATGACATCATGATGTGTTATACAGTCTAACTGATGACATCATGTCAGGCTCCTTCAGTCAGAGACTTAAACATCCTCGCTGCAGGACGGAGCTTCTGTAGGTCATTCACTTTTACCTGTAAAACTCTGACTGAAGGAGCCTGACATGATGTCATCAGTTAGACTGTATAACACATCATGATGTCATCAGTTAGACTGTAGAACACATCATGATGTCATCAGTTAGACTGTATAACACATCATGATATCATCAGACTGTATAACACATCATGAATTCATCAGTTAGACTGTATAACACATCATGATGTTATCAGTTAGACTGTAACACATCATGATGTCATCAGTTAGACTGTGTAACTGTAACACCTATATCCTAAATATTATCAATATAGGACATAATAAAGATAGCTAGTATCAGAAGATCTATATTCGACTACTGGAGGGTAAGGTACTTTGTTTAACACACACACAACAGACAAATCTTTAGTGCAAAAACAAAACTGTATTGTGTATATTTACAATATGTACAAACAAGTACTTGAAAGTTTCATTTTTTTTTTCTTTGTTATTGTAAATCCCCAAACAATGTTTTATCTTTTTCTTTAGTGCTGGGCCAAAGTACAGCTGTTCCACTCCACAGTGACTGGAGTGAGGGATATGAAGATAGGATCAAATTTATAGTCCAAAGATGAGTGTGATAATGTTGCCACAGTCTAAAGCAGTGTTTCCCAAAGTTGGGGTCGGGACCCAAAGTGGGGTCCCGAAACATCAAGGTCGGGTCC
>NW_013953169.1:98487-104015 GCF_001266775.1 Austrofundulus limnaeus
CCCCCCATCTCTCCGGTACTGGGGAACTTCTTGCACCTGGCCTCAAAGAACCCCCTGAAGGAACTTGAGAAGGTAAAGATACAAAATTATTTAATTTTTTAAAATGTTAAATAAAATTAGATGTTTTTATCATTTAATTTTACTCAAATGCTGACAAAATGAGGACAGAGTTCATTTTTATTCTGAATTACAGGTAAACTTTATTTACCTTTTTTCAGTCAGCAAAAATAGATATATATTATAGTGTTTATATTTTGAGTTAGAAGGCACCAGTTTCTCTGCTGCAGCACTAAGAGAAGTATGCAGTGTGGATCAATTAACATTTATCTATGAATTAATAATGTTTTTTAGAAAATATTAATTGTAACGTTTTTTATGGTAGCTGCACAAAAACTGCAGTGAATTCAGAACATTTGGTTTTATTTGCACTGATAACCTTTTGATTTTTTGTTGACTTAAAAAATGGACTGTCCCTCAGTTTATTTATTTTTATTGTTTGCAGTGAAATTATTAAAAAGTAATTGTCAAAATGCAGAAAATTAAAATTAAATTATTGGTTAAATGAATCTCTCATTTTTATCAAATGTGCCTTACAAGTGTTTTTGGTCATGAGTTGTTTGTGTTGTCTGAAGGTCATTTAAGTGTTTTGTTTGAACTTTGGCTGTTTTTAGAATCACACCCAGAAAATCTTTGTACAAAGAGTCTGCAGTCATTTGACCTTTGACCCCAAATGTGATGCAATTTGCTGAATAAGTTGGACTATTTTTTTCACTTTTATGATCAACTGTTAATTTAAATTGACTACCACAATGAAAAACAGGAAATAATTAACGCTGCTGTTTAATTTCCCTCAGAACAGATCAGAATAAAATACATTTCTTTAGAAATTGATGTGTTTTTTGTTTGTTTGGTTTTCTTGCAGCTCAGACAGACCTATGGAAATGTCTACAGTCTGTTCCTTGGTACCAGACCAGCTGTGGTCATCAATGGGTTGAAGGCCATGAAGGAGGCCATGTTGGATAAAGCTACAGACTACGCTGGTCGACTTCAAGACACGTTAATTGGTGATGTATTTCAGTGTAAAGGTAGGGAATATTACAAAACTGTATTAGGAGCATTCATTGGGCTAAAGATCAGTTTAGATGAAAAAGCAGTCAAACACAAGTTTGACAAAGTTTGGATATTGTTTAAACGTAATTATTCACACTGAAATATAATACATGTATAAAAAATAATAAAACCAAAACGTACAATTTTTTAAATGTAAAGGTAGTTTGAAGTTTTATGACAGCTCATTTAAAATGTATTTAAAAGTTTATTGCCTTGAACTTTTAAGTTGCAGTTGAAATTTCTATGTGGGTAAACCACTGTACAGTCACCATGGAACCCGCGGACAAACCCAAATGTTACCCATATTCTAGCCCAGTTGAAACTCTATTATGGCCCAGTTGTTTGTTCCTTAAAGCACACAGATTGGCCATAAATGTCTCTCGTGTAAGTCAGTTAGCTAGGTCCCACTGAAAACACATTCATGGCCTGATGAAGTTTGTGGGAAAGCCTCTGTAGGGCCACCATGGAACCTGCAGACACATCCACTTGTTACCCAGATTCTAACTTAGTTGAGACTCCACACACAGATGGGCCATAGATGGGCCTTATGCAAGTAAACTATCTGGGTCCTTCTGAAAACCTGGCACACTGGGTGACAAGATGTATCCATTGGGGTCGATCTCTTGCGATCACCCTAGTCTTGGCTAATATAGGGCCTTGAGGTCTTCGTGGAATGTACAGCGCCAATTGTGTTGGGGACGCCCTCGTTTCTGCTTCCCCCATGGTGGTTTTTAGTAGACATGTAGTTTTCTGACAGAGGACATGTCCAGCAAATCTTAGTCGGTGCTCTGTCACAGTGTTGTTCAGTGGACAGGTGGCTGTTCTGCAATGGATCTTGTTGTTAAGTGATGTGGTTCCAGTATGAGACCCGCATGATCCATAGTAACCACCGCTGCTGGGCAATGTTCAGTCTTCTTTCAATCTCTGAAGACGTCTTTCATGTTTCACATGCGTATATGGCTGTTAGGATGACAGTCAAGTTAAAAAGGCAGATCTTTATCGCTATGCTGATGGTCGAAGACACCCAAATTGGTCGGAGCTGCTGAAAAACAGCTCCCACCTGCCCAATCCAGCACGCCACATCGTGTTCTGCATCAGCATCGTTGGTTATAATGCTGCCCAGATAAGTGAGCCTTTGCACTCCTTCAATCTGGTGTGGTCCGATAGTGGTGGGGGTGCCAGCCATGGCGTACCCGGTTTGCATGATCTTGATCTTCTTGATGTTAATCCGGAGTCCGACCTTGTTTGATCCTCCATCAAGGCTCTGGGTCATGTCAATGATGCTCTTGTTTGTTGCCTCAAGAAGCGCAATGTCATCTGCAAAGTCTATCCATAATTCGGACCGATTCGGGCCAAGTTATTCAGAAATCTGCTCGATCCATGGTCCTGCACAGAATATAGTCAATGACCAGGAGGAATAGGAAGGGGGAAAGTATACACCCCTGCCGCACGCCGGTCTCAATGGCGAAGAATTTTGTTGTTTCTTCCTCTGTTCGTACGCAGCATCTCGAGTTGAGGTAGAAGTTTCGGAAAACTTGGACAAACTGTTTGAGAATTCCATACAACCTCGCAATTTTCCAAAGCGACTCCCTATGGACACTGTCGAAAGCTTTGGTGAAGTCTACGAAGCTGACCGATAGCCATTATGGATATTCCGGGCTCTGCTCAATGATGGTCTGCAGGACAAAGATTTGCTCTATGCATGATCGACCACATCTAAAGTCAGCTTGCTTCTCCCTGAGCTGCTTGTCCACCACAGCTTGTAGCCGTCGGAGAATAATGATACAAAAACCCAGTCATGACTCATTAAAGTCAAGGTGGGCAAAGACATGTAGGGCTACAAACTAATTTGGATATTACCCGTTACTTGCCCTTATTTATCCCATATGGGGCCCCCTTACGTGTGCTGGTTGGGAATACATCTTGACAAAGTTGTACCAGAAACAAGAAAAGGCTGTAAACGTATTCAGATTCATTATAAATGACCACACAACAAATTGGTGGAATTTGCTTCCGGTACAGCATGGCATGCTCACATCTCTGCGTCAGAACAAACAACAATACAAACAAAGAGTGCACTAAAATATATTAATTAATGATCAGATTTAGTGAACATACAGCAGTGGATGCAGATATGGATATGAAGACTTGTTAAGAAACACCTGCAAGAGAATTCTGTAGTTAAGTTAATTAGCTGCAGCAGGTAAAAGCTCTTTGTTTTGTGACTCTGCTTGTTGCAGGAATTACTTTTGTCGATTATGGGCCTGTTTGGAGGGAACATCGTCGTTTTGCATTGATGACTCTGAAAAATTTTGGTCTGGGGAAGAAATCCATGGAGGAGAGAATTCATGAAGAGATTCAGTTCACCGTTAAAACACTGGAAAAGAGCATTGGTGCTTAATCCATCTGAAAATACTTAAAGCTTTTGGTTGTGCTGTTGGTGTGATGTTCTGTATTTAAATCTGTGTACAGGTAAAACTCTGAGTCCTCGGGTCATGTTCCATAACGCAGCCTCCAACATCATCTGCAAGGTTCTGTTTGGGACCCGTTATGAGTACGAAGATGAAACCATCAAAAAGGTTGTTCGATGGTTCACAGAGATGACAAAAATATTTAACGGACCGTGGGCCATGGTGAGTCTAAGTAGGCCAGAAACAGTTATTGTTAACATCAAGTCTCAGTCACACCTGTTTATTACATTAGGATAAGTTTATTTTGGTCTTCAATCAACCATGCCCCCTCACACCTGTTTCCTGTCCCATTTATCTAGGCTGTCTCCAATCTTCTCATAAAGCAGGCCCAACAACACCTGCTTTCTGTCCTATTAATCTCAGCTGTCTACATACTGTTTGTTTAAGTATGATCTGAAATTTGGTAGCCAAAAAATACCAAAGGTTATGTTGCACCATGAGGCAGGCCTCATTAAAGTTTCTCCAGGAACTCTTCTAGTTTTGACTCTTCTTATTCAGGTGTAAGAAGAGCAGGTCATGCACAGAAACAAACCACAATTTAATTTGTTCTGTAATAATTCATCTTTCAGCTGTACGACTCAGTTCCATATGTTTCCTACCTGCCGCTGCCCTTTAAAAAGGCCTTTAAGAACATGGAGGTAATTTTTATACAGCTTAGGCACAATAAACTAACAACATCATGTCTGCATATGTTTAAAAAATGATATGTGATTTAGCTGTACCTTGACTTTTCAAACACTTTGATGAACGAGCACAAGAGGACCAGGACCCCTGGAGAACCTCGAGACTTTGTGGACTGCTACCTGGATGAACTGGATAAACAGGTGTGAACACAATATAAAACTTAAACATCATGATGCTGATGAATGAGACAGGTACAGAAAAACTAAAACCAGGAAAACATCTGGATGCTGACTCAGCATTATCACAAATCTTACATTTTGTTCTTCCTACAATATTCTCTGTATTCTGTCCAGAGAGAAGATTTCTCATTTTCTGAAGAACAGCTCAGAAGGATCACTTTTGATCTTTATATTGCTGGAACTGACACCACCTCCAACACCCTCCTGACTGGGTTTCTGTACCTCATGAACCATCCTCAGGTCCAAGGTACACCTTCAGGATTTGTCTCATCTTTCAGATCAACACAGAGGGAAAAAAGGAAGGTTTTAACTTGGTGCCATTGATTATGATGGCACCAAAACCTAAAATTATATTAAAATATTAGGTTGGCAGGTTAACACAGACTGAACTTGTTTGGAAATTACCATTTTAGACCAAAAATAAGAGTAAATTAAAATGTATAAAACAGTTTCTGTGTCCTCAGATCGATGTCAGCAGGAGATCGATCGGGTTCTGGATGGAAGGGATCGGGTCAGTTTTGAGGACAGACACAACATGTCTTACGTGCAGGTGATGAGCATCATCACACACCTGTTCTGTTAATCTGAATGGTTAATCTGAGAGGCATGTCTGAATGTGTTTCTATCAGCTAAACTGCAACTTTTCTGAGATTTCTTTCTAAATGATGCCTAAAATAATTGGTTCAAAGACAGTTTGTAATCTGTCTGTTGTAATCCAGGCTGTAATCCATGAAGTCCAGAGGGTTGCCAACACTGTTCCTCTCAGTGCCTTCCACTGCTCCACTAAAGACACAGAGCTGATGGGATATGACATTCCCAAGGTGAGAAACTTAAGAGTTTGGACAATATATACAGTACAATATTAAAGAAATCATGCCACCTTCATGATTTTATCTGTCCCTTTGGTTTCCCTTCAGGGTACCATGGTCATCCAGAACATGGAGTCAGTGCTGAGGGAGGAGGGTCAGTGGAAGTTCCCTCACGAGTTCAATCCTGAGAACTTCCTGAACGAGCAGGGAGAGTTTGTCAAACCAGAGGCCTTCATGCCTTTCTCTGCAGGTAAACTCACATCAAACAAAGAGAC